>NW_007726253.1:248245-381762 GCF_000696425.1 Galeopterus variegatus
TGTGAGAGGCCTGTTTGGAGGCTGCTCCTGTGCTGGGAATGAGAGTGCTGGTGTGTGGTGGCAGAGTGCCAATAACTCCTTCCTGAATCCTGAAAATCCAACTGGTACGGGTGCGACACTGAGGGTTGCGATCCGTTGCCAGTCATGAAAAAAGACAAAAAAGGAAAAAAAAAAATGTTAACGTATGCAGAGGGGGATGGGAGAGGGGTGTGGGTCTGTGGAGTTTGGAAGGCTGTACAGTGTGAAAGTTGCCAGAATCCACTTGCAGCTGTTTCCTTCTAGATTCTGGAATATGACAGCTTGTTTCCCTGAAGCCATGCTGAGATCCCTGAGGTGCCATTAATAAACTATATGGGGGTGAAGGAGAGGCCTTCATTCCTGAGCTCTGTGCCAAAGAAGAGCTGAAATGAGTAAAGATCTTGTTGCTATGTTTTGAAAACCTCAGTTGTATTCTTAGGTTTTGAGATCAAGCACAGTTTCTTAACCCTCCTGAGCCTCAGTTTCCTTATCTGTAAAATAGAGGTATTAATATTAATATATATCTTATTGGGTTGGTAATAATAGCCATTTACTGAATGTTTACTGTGTGCCAACCTGTGGCTCAGGGGATGACATAACTAGCCCAAGGTCAAGTTAGTAATGGTAAAGATAGTTTAAACCCAGATAAGCTTACCTTCAAAACATATCTTCTTAACCACTATCTTATAATACGTTAAAAAAAATTTAATGAGATAATACAAAGTGATTATACAATGTTCAGTACATGGTAATTTTTTGATACTTATCATTGCGTTATATCATCATCATCATCTTTTCTCCTGCCATCACCTCCACCTCCCACTTTGTCATTTTTTTTTCAATGTACCTTTATAAGGTCTCCTGGTGGTACATAGTTACATAGGTAAGACTCTTTAATGTTCACAGACTTTGGAGGCAAAGTGACATGAATCTTGAGTCCACTATTTGCAAAGTGACATGTGTTTGAATCTTGGCTCAACTATTTGCTATCTGTAAGTCACTTCACCTCTCTGTGTCTCAATCTTCTCTTCCATAAAATGGGAAAATAGTGTGTCTGCCTCAAAGGGTTATTGTGAAGATTGGTGAGATAATGCACATAAGGTACACCCTATGCACTCGACGAGTATGAGCTAAAGAGACTGCCCCTAGAGATTTTTCCCTAGTTAATGATGCTGATGCAGAAGGCCCTGGATGAGGGCCAGAAGCTGGTCCATCAACAATATGACCTGGACCAGGCCAGTTTCCTCCCTTAGCCATCAATTTTGCTTTGGCAGAAGAGAGTGGGTGCTTCCTGCTCTCCCTACCTCTCAGGGTCAGCAAGAGGTGAAATGGAACTGGCCAGCCATAATAGAATGGCTCTGGGAAGTCAGCTCTGATACACGGATGAGAAGTTTTATGATGATGGCTTCGGTCCAGCCTCTGGTCAGTGTCAGCACATTTCTTGATGTGAAGGAGAAGGAGGTGTGAGGTGCAGACAGAGGGGTGAGAGGCCTGTTTGGAGGCTGCTCCTGTGCTGGGAATGAGAGTGCTGGTGTGTGGTGGCAGAGTGCCAATAACTCCTTCCTGAATCCTGAAAATCCAACTTTCTTGCTTCCCAGGATGCCATGCTGGTGGCCCTGAAGAGCCTCATGCCAGCCTGCCTCTTCAATGTCATTGGGTTTGGATCTACATTTAAGACCCTCTTCCCTTACAGCCAGACCTACAATGAGGTAAGGAGGGGGCCAGGCTGGGAACAGGAGGGGGGCGGGGAACAGAGGAAGGGAGAGAAAAGGAAAGAGGGTTAACCTGGGGCCAGCATCTGAAGCTGTCCACCCACAGAGAACCCAGATCACATCCAGAAGCAGAGAACTAAAGAGAAGCTATCTCTGTTTAGGCAGTTTTCTGATATCTCAGCCTTCTGACATCTCCTCTCTTTAAAGTAAAATATTTTGATCGAAGTATATGTGTACACAGAGATGGGGTAGAGGGAGGGGGTAGAAGGGACATATCCTAGGACATATCCTGCCACTCACTGAAGCCTCTGTCTCATGAGGACAACAGGCTCATGCAACATTGAGCTAAAGCAGTGACTGGTAAGGGGCAGGGGAGTAAGTAGGTGGGAGAGTGGGGGCGGAAGCGGGTGAGGAGTGAAACTCACAAGGCTCAAGCTACAATTTGAAATAAGAGGGCTGTGGCCCCAGCAGTATGTTCAAAATTAAAGCATTCTGTCCAGATCTAAAAAGAAGAAGGAAGGAAGGAAGGAAGGAAGGAAGGAAGGAAGGATTAGATCACTAATTCACAGCAACCCATCAATGCAACCCTCATACAGATTCAACGTGTAAATATAAAAAGCAAAACCATACAAGTCCCAGAAGTATGTGCAGGAAAAATTTCTATAATCTTGGGTGGAGAAGACTATTATAATAAGTGCAACAAATCAATAGAAAAAAAATTTTTAAACATACATGGAAAAAATAGACATATTTGGCCAAACAATGCTGTTTCAGCATCTGTTAAGATGAACATCTGTTATTTATCGCCTTGTTAGTGTCCCAGTGAACAAATTTTAAAATATCAGGAAGTTTTCATCACAAGAGGAAGCTTTACTTGGCAGCGGTGGTGTACGCTTTACAAGACTAAATTATAATTGGCAGTGGTTGGATGTTCTTAATATGTACAGCGTTTGATTTTCTATGATTTCATGAGGGAGGGGGGGAGGGAGGGAGGGAGGGAAGGAGTATGGGCCACTTTTCGCCTAAAAATAATTTTCTAACTTTTTAAAAGACAAGATTATGTTGATTGTCCTACAATTCATAAATATAATCAAAAATAAAATTTTAGAAATCTCTCATGATTACGTCAGACAAAAAAAGAAGAATAAAACACTGTTAAGAGCTCAGTATAAATCCCTCCAGACCTTGTTCTATGAGTTTATACACATTTTCAATAAAAATAGGATTAGGCTTTCCATACTATTCTGTAACCTACTTTTCTAACACAAAAGTCTGTCATGAACATATTTTCATCCCAGTAAGTATTAATCTGTAACATAACTTTAATGGCTTCCTAGTATATTATTACACAGATGGATTGGAGCTTATTTAACAAAACCTCTACAGCTGGGCATTTACATTGTTTCCATCTTTTTCTTATTTAGTTAACTTTGTATCATCGATTTTGCATGTATCCTCAATTATTCCCTTGGGATTAATTCCTAGTCTTTCTGGTTCAAAAGCTACATACACACCTCAAGACTTTTGATACTTATAAGTCCCCTCCAAGCATAGATGTTGGAAGAGCATCTTCCTGGGCCGGGAGCAGGAGGACACTGTGTCCAGTGGGAAACCTACTCTTGCTGCAATGACATCCATCTGGTGCCAGTTGGGTCCCACAGTATTGGTCCAGGAAGGAAACCTGAAGCCCAGATTGTGGAAACGATTTCCTCAAGGTATCATGGGGAGTTGGTGCCAGAGTCAGGCTCAAAACTCAAATCCTAAGATTCCTAGTCCTGTGCTTTTCCCACCGCACCACCTGCCTCGCTCATCAGAAAAGGAAACCTCATTTGTGCTGAGGAACTAGAGGCTTCATGTGTTCCCTTTTCCAGGGAGCTCAGATTTTTAAAGAGGAACCCAGAAAGGGCAATATTAAGTCAATATACCACAAATGGCAGCATTTCAGACATCTCTATGGTGTGCTATTGGGCAGGATTACAACAAATAAATGGCCATCAGTTCTTCCCGTGGGTGAGGCAGGGATGCAATGGGAGCATGGACCAGCTCCAGTGAGGCTGAAGGAAGATCTAGGAAGACAAAAGGCTTGTCCTCCAGGTGGCTGAGAGTCTCTGTGCCATGTGGTGACCCTTGGGACTGTCTGCCCCTGCCTGTGGTCCTTCTCTGCAGGAGAGCTTGGCCATGGCCTGTGATAACATCCAGAGAATGCGGGCTGATATGGGTGGCACCAATATCCTTTCCCCTCTCAAGTGGATCCTCCGGCAGCCAGTGCACCAAGGTCACCCGCGGCTCCTCTTCCTGATCACTGACGGCGCCATCAACAACACTGGGAAGGTGCTAGAGCTGGTGCGAAACCATGCCTTCTCCATCAGGTAAGCCTAAGCTGGAGTCTAGGGCTTGATTATCCAGTCTGCCTAGGGCTGGGGTACCAGAACCAGAGCAAAATGTGGAAAATGACAGAGGGACTAGGCAGGACCCGCAATTTCCTTAGTACTTTGCTTCCAGGATGGTGTGGTCTGATTTCAAAGTTTGTCTTGTCTCATCAAAAGTTTAGGAGAGTGAGATACCCACACCTCTGCATACAACTCCCAAAGGGCAGCTTTGGAAGAGGTTGCTTTGACTCTGTGCTGGGTGAGAGTCCATGGGCTGCTTCTGTGTGCATGCAAGAGCCCACTGACAGCCTTTCTCCCTTCTCCCTTGCCTTCTGCCTGCAGGTAGGGCCAACTATGAGACGGCTGTGCCAGATCATGCTCTGCCCCTTTCTACATCAAGGGGCAGAGATGCAGAGAGGATGGGAAGTAGCGGCCTCTCTCCTCCTCTCCCACCAGGTGCTATAGCTTTGGAATTGGACCCAATGTCTGCCACAGACTGGTGAAAGGGCTGGCATCTGTGTCCAAGGGCAGTGCTGAGTTCCTGGTGGAGGGGGAGCGGCTGCAACCCAAGGTAGGTGGAAGGGTCCCCCAGTCCCTTCCAGTGCTGGAACCTCAGAGGTCCAGACCAGTCACACAGCAGCTCAGTGGTAGAGCTGGGATTTCACCCTAAATCTGAGCTCTCTGCTAGGCCATACTGCACCCCAGTGAGAACTGGTGGGGGTGGAGGCCACAGAGCAGGCAACTCTTGGAGCAACCTCAGGACACTAAATCTCCTGGTCTCCAGCCACAGGGTCACATGCTCCATCCACTGGCCAGGAAGGATTGAGGCTCCTGAAGTAAGCACTGCCTTTATGGATACAGAGTGGGGTCATTTCTGGCCACATTCCTGATGATGACAGATGGTGGCTCAGAAGTATTTAAATGGTCCAGAACTAAAGGAGGTTAAAGTCTTCTATTTCCTACACATTTGGCACGAATAATTCAGCCCTTGGAAAATCCTCTTGTCAGTCAGTTCCTCCAGGAAGCAAAGATAGAGCTGGGGTTAAGGGTAAAGAGGTTTATTGGGGGATAGTGTCTGTGAAAGACAGGAGAGGAGGAAGCAGAAAGGAAAACTCTTTAGGCCATGAGGCAGATCCAACTCCTATGAAAGGAAAGGGGGGAAGCCAAACTGGGCAGGGAGAGCCCTAGATTGCGATGCTCTGGCAAGGGCTCAGCTGACCCAGTGGGGAGCTCTGCAGCAAAGAGACTGTGTAGGGCTGAAACAGCCAGGCACTAGTATCTCTGCCATGATGAGCCATTGGCTGGGGGCTTCCAGGGAGAGGTGCAGTCTTAGCTTGTAAGCTGGGCACTGTATCTGGAAGTTGTCACCTAACTGCATTTTAAGCTTAGAGAAGATGACAGCAAAGATCTGCCCCAACTCTGACATTCTAGGAGTCTAAGGAGCTCAGAAGTGTGCCCACTGCTTGGCAAGCCATCTCAAGTCCTGCTGTCCCTGCTCACACCCCCTCCAGCTTACACCTACATGTTCTTCATGCTCCTCATCTGTGTGCACCCCTGCTCACACATTCCCCTGTGTTCTGACCCTGCCCAACAGATTGTCAAATCCTTGAAGAAGGCCATGGCCCCAGTCCTAAGTGATGTGACTGTGGAGTGGGTCTTTCCCGAAACCACCGAGGTCCTGATCTCACCTGTCAGCACAACCTCCCTTTTCCCTGGAGAACGGCTGGTGGGGTACAGCATTGTGTGTGATGCCTCCTTGTACATCTCCAATCCCAGGTCTGTAAGTATCCTAGAAGTTCCAGGGGCCAATGGGGGTCCAGAACTCATGCCCACATGTCATCTTTAGTTGGAAAGACTATTTTGGCAGCTAGGAACTAGTTAGAACTGGGTTTACAGTTGTGGGTATAGTTGCCAAGCCACAGGTATTCCATCAAGGTGACATTGCTTAGGTGGATGCCACCACCTCAAAGTGCCCCTGCAGCAGAACCACTTCGGGAACTTATTTAAAATAAGCTCCAAAATAAGCTCCAACTCAGCTCTGTTGAATAAGTTTCCCTAAAGATAAAGCCAGAAATCTGCATTTTATATAATCTCCTCTAAGGGACATGATGTACACTTCAGTTCAAGAACAACTGCACTCAGTTTTGTTTTGTTTTTTTCCAAACACACTAGTCAGTTCATATCTCCTTAGGTGAGTTTGTGTTTCATTTATTTATATAGATAATTCCCTCATATTTGGTGGCAGAAGTGGGAGAAAAGCAAAGAACTTCTCAAAGAGAGGTGGGAGTCATGCTAAAATGTGGAAGATTGCTTGAGAATCTGTTTCCTTGCCCATCTTTCCTCTTTAATGAGTCTCTCCATTCTCCCTTAAAGAGTTTCTCATCTTATTTTGTTTTTGAGAAGTCACAAACTCAATGCCTAGAGGGTTATAAAATAAATTAAATCGGCTTGTGTAAAAATAAACGGGGCACATGCCAGATTGATATCAGCTACTACTGAGTTTATAGTTGGAGATGCATGAAGGAGTGGTGAGGAATGTGGCAAACTGGATAGCACACATCCTGTCTAAATTGAGCAGCCCCTACTCGGCTCTAAGAAATTGCTGCCATGCAGGAATGGGAACCCTGTTAAATGTATTTCCAATTTTTCAAGAGAAAATGGAATTTTGTGTGAAATTTCCAGATATTTTAGTGTTATGGAATTTCCTTAGAACCATGATCAGGGTAACAGTTAATGTGTTATGAAGAGTGGAGTGTTCAGCTATAGGAAGAACATGCTAAACAAAATGCTGACCAAGTCTTTGCACAGTCCAGGCCCTCTCTGGAAGTCTGGAAGGCACCAGATCATCAACAGATCCTACCACTAGAAGGGACCCTACAAAGTCATCAAATCCATTCTCCTTTTCTTTTCCATGAAACTGGAAAAGTTTTCTCCTGCTACTGCTAGGGATGTTGCATAAAGAGTACCTTCATCTGTTGTTGGTATAAACATGACTTGTCACAGCTCTCCTGGAAAGCAATCTAGAAATAACAAATAAAATTAGACATACATAAACCTTTCAACCCAGAAATCCCACTCCAAGGAATCTAACACATAGAAATAAAAGTGAGGTAATGGATTTATGTCTGAGGATTTATCGTAGCATTTTTTATGGTGGCAAAAGTAAATGGCCACAAAGAAAATGCTTATCAATAAGGGGTGGTGAAATATTGTGCAGTCAAATGTTAAAGAGAATGGTTGCTGCAGGATTTCCAGAATGTTTCACGTGCAAAATTCAAGTTACTGATATTTGTAAGTAGTATGGTCCAGTTTTTATAAAACAAAAATGATCTCCAAAAGCTAATGTGTTATTCATATATTTATATATGCTTATATCATGGAGAATGGAATGAAAGGAACATTAGTTCATTTTGTTAATTTTGGTTACCTATTTGGAGACAGAAGTGGCATTTATTTAGAATTACATTTTTTTTAAAGTTTAAAGAATGAAATCAATGATTAAAAATATAAACAACAGTTCTTCAGAGATGGAACCCCCAATACCTTGCTCACACCCCTTTCTGCATTGTGAAAGTCCTTCCTGATGTCTAGACTCACTCTCAGCCCTCTTTTCTCTCCCTTCCTCCAGGACAAGAGGCGGCGGTACAGCATGATGCACTCTCAGGAGTCTGGCAGCTCCGTCTTCTACCACTCTCAAGACGAGGGAACTGGCCCAGACAGTGCAGACTGTGCCAGGAGCTTGGGAACACCTTTCAGTCTGGGGCAGGCCAAAGATGCCCGGCTAGTCAGTGGAGACTCCGCCACCAATCCCGGTTGGTCTGCTGCTCTTTCTGTCCTGCTCTCTTCTGCAGGGAGTTCAAAATGATTGCTACCTTATATTGAGCACTTGCTACATACTAAGCACTTTATAAAAATAATCTCATTGAATAGTTAGCAGCTGCAGTGGTGGGTAGTATTGTACCCATTTTACAGAGGAGCAAACTGAGACTTGGAGAATTTAAGAAACTTGGCTAAGCTCATGGAGCTTGAAAGAAGCAGAGTACAGATAAAGAGTCTAGACCTATTTGACTCCAAAGCCTCTTGACAGTGTTAGTTCACATTCAAAGGGCATTTACCAATTACCTACGAAGGCTAGGTACTGAGCAGTATGGGAAGCAAAGATGACTCAAACATGGCACCTGCCCTTCAGGAGCTCTTCATCTAGTGAGAGAGAAACGACTGTCCTTAATTCTGATAGAAAGCAGAGTGACAGGGGCTGCAGAAAATTTTGACCATGGGGATCCTAGGGAGAGAAGAGCACACGTGCTAGAAGCTATCAACAAAGACTTAGTAAGTGGACTGATTGTGAGAAGTGGGAAAGGAGAGGAGGCTCCAGGCAGCAGATTCTGCTTGAGCAAAGGTATGGAGGTGTGACACGTGGAAGTGCATACACAATTGGTTACTCCACTAGTTTGTCTGGAGCACATTGTACCTTTAAAAAGGAGCAGAAAAGAGAGTTGCTGGGAAGAAAGATGGGGGCCAGATCAGGCCAGGCTTTGGATGCCTGGTGAGGCACCTGTACATATTTACTAGGCAAGCAGTGGAGAACTTAAGAAGTTTCCAAGTCTCTCTCTTTCTCCACCATCCTCTACCCCAATGGCTTCCCTATCACTACTCCTGTCCAGGTCTGGACTTCTCCCGGCGACGAAGAGCATACAGCACCAACCAGATCACCAACTCCAAGCCCTTTCCAAGAGCCACCACAGCCAGTGACCCCACAGTGGCTGCCAGGAGATACCCACTGCGTAAAGCCAAGCTGCAGGACCTCACTATTCAGACCAGCCCAGATGTCCAGTGGTGGCAGATCGATTTGCAGGTACCCGAGCAGGGCAGGTTGGGGAGGAGACACAGGCTGAGGAGAGCTGGGTCTCATGCTTCAACTACATGGACAGGGGCCTTTCCACAACCTACATACAAAGTAAGCCACACCCTGGACCTTCAGCTGCCTAACACCCAACAACACCTTCCTAATCATGACACCCGTTAGTCAAAGAGATCACCCATTCCCTGAACATAGCACTTACCAGTTGGCAAGGAGCATCTGTATCTTCTCTCTCATTTGATTTTACACCACCCCTGAGAGGGGAGGGAGTTTGGGGGCCAGCTACCCCCACTCGGTACAGATGTGGAAATTGAGGGTCAGAGAGGCAAAGTGACTTATCCAGGGTCACATGGCCAGTCAGGGGACTGAAACCCGGGACCCTCTGCCTTCAAAGCCCGTGTCTTCCCCCTCCTTCACACTGTACATCCTGTGAATCTCAAGGGTTTACATTCACCCAGGGCAGAGAGAATTTAAGAGTTAAAATGACAGTAGGAACTATCCTGCTAAACCAGGGTTTCTCAACCTCAGCGCTACTGATATGATAATTCTTTGCTGGGGGCAGAGTCTGTCCTGATGCCTTGTAGAATGTTTGGCAGCAGCCCTGGCCTCTGCCCACTACAGGCCAGCAACACCACCACCCCTAGTTATGACAATCAGAAATGTCTGCAAACACTGTTACATGTCCCCAGGGGACAAAATCACCTGGTTGAGAATCACTGTCCTAAACTAGTGGTTTAACCCATTTTCTTAAGAATGTGTTTTTTGTTGATTTGTCATTATGAGCCTGTGGTACCATAAAAGCAGCCTTTTCATTCTGCCTTGGATGCCCTGCCCCACTTCCAACCCCTCTCCCCCCCCCCCCCTCCACATATACTTAATCCCTTACATTCCCCAAGGGTGGGGACACTGCCACATTTTTCTTTCTTCATGCTTAGCCAAGGACCACTTGAGGCAATTGGAAGGCATGGCCTTGGAGTCAGGCAGATTCTGCTGCTCAGACATGTTACTCGACCTCTCTTGTCCCCACTGCCTCACCTACGAAATGGGGAGAAGAGCCTATGCAGGTGATTGAGCTAACATCCACCAACAGATATTTATGGGGAGCCAACTCCAAGTGGTGGACTCCCCCAGCCACTGGCAGATAAAGTGCCTGGCAAGGTGCCTGGCACACAGTAGGTGTCCTTTAATGGCGGCTCTTCTTGCTGAGAGCTCTGGGCAGGTTGGCTTCTCTTTAATTCTCTCCTGCTTGCTCCTTAGCTCTTCTGACCCATCTTTGCTCATCTCTTCCCCCTCTTCTGTCCAGCTTCTTCCCCTGGCCTGAGTCTCCCCAATACACTTGCACACACACACACCCACCCACACACACACACACCACACACACTATCCTCTGTAGAGTCTCTGGCTAGGCAAAGGACTGGATCTTAGACTCATCTGTTGCTATGGAAACTGTAGCAGCTTTGGTTTCTCTCTGACCCAGTGTGGTGGTGTTGGTGAGGAGGGACGGGGGTGGTAGTGGTGAATCCCAGTCTTCAACGGGGGGGAAGGGAGATTAGGGATCCCCTGGGACCCACCAGCCCTGGCCGGGTACCAGTTCCCACTGAGGCCATCCTGAGAGTGACCAGTCTCCTCCTTCTCTCACACCCTTGTACCATCCCTAGGACCTCTGGCCCCAAAAGACAAGAAGGTAGCACCCATTTAATGGAGAGGCACAGTCCCCTTCCCAGTAAATAACTGATAGGGATAAAAAAGACCCTGGGGTTAACTGTTGGCCTAAAAAATTCTGTTACACCTAGTAAGTGTCTTTGCTTCCTCACCCCCTCCCCCTACCGGGGGATGTATATGGTCCCAGAAGCTCAAAATTAATTTTTTTTTTTTTGTCTTTTTGTCTTTTTTCGTGACCGGCAATGGATCGCAACCCTCAGTGTCGCGCCCATACCGGACCGGGACCGGCAACGGGATCGCAACCCTCGGTGTTGCCCCCGCTCCTCGCTCAGCCAGTGAGCGGGAACCGGCCTGTATGTGGGATCCGAACCCTCAGCGGGAGCGCCGCCACGCTTCCCAAGCGGCACACTGTAGCAGTGCGCCACTGGGCCGGCCCTCAAAATTAATTTTTAATTAATTTAATATTCTTCATTTACAAAAGTAATACTACTCAGCATTTGCCATACAAACCCTCAAACCATTCAGCCAGGTATAAAGTACACATAAAAGTCCCCCTCCCCTATGCCCAGACCCATCGGGCTTTGAATGTTTCCTTCTAGAAATACTACACACACAAATACACATACATACACAACATGTATATATTTTTAATAATCACCTATACAAATGGCTATCCAACTTACTTTTTAAATGTCTTTTTAATTCACATTTTATATATAGTAAAATAACTTTTTGTTAATAGTTCTATGAGATTTGACAAACACATGTCATGTAATCATTACCACAATTAAAATACAGAAGTCACAATTTATTTTTTTTAATAAGTTTCATTGTGAACATCTTCCCATATTGATATGAAGACATTTACCTCTTTCTTTTCAGTGCTGTGTAGTGCTCTATTGCCTGAACTTATTTGCCAACCCCTGCTGATGAATATTTAGAGTTTCTGGAGTTTTACTTTTACGACACTGCAGCAAATACACAGTATTTGCACACAGATATTTGCACCCTTGTGTATTTTCACAGGATTGAATTCCTAACAGTGGGATTGTGTGTTGTAATTGTCGCTAGACAGCACATTGCTAAGCTGTTCTCCCACAGTGTGTATCAGTTTACACTCCCACAAACAGTCCATGAGAGACCCTGTCTCCCCATTGACCATACTGGGTGTCATCAAACGTGTAAATATTTGTCAATCTTCAAGATGGGAAAAAAATTGTAACTTGTTTTAATTTACTTTGCTCTAATTTTTCATGAGGCTGAGCATTTTTCATGGGTTTATTGGATACTTTTGCTATAAACTGCCTGTAAATGCCTTTAACCCAATTTTCCATTAAGTTTATCTTTTTCCACCAGTGATTTATAAGAGCATTTTCTTGAAAATGATCTTTGTCATTTGTGTTGCAAATATACTTCCCAGTTTATCCCTTGCCTTTTGATGTTTGTACCAGCACAAGAATAGATATATTAAACCAACAAACGGAACAGAAAGTCCATAAATAAAACCAAATGTGCATGAAAGTCTTGTCAGGATGGAGGTGGGGAATGGATAAACCACAGGGACTCAATGGATAAACTGTATTCAATAAATGATGCTGTGATTTGTACCATTTGGAAAATCAAGGAAAAGCTGGTTCCTATCTCCTTACACCAAAATAAATTTCATGTGAAACAAAAATTTAAACACACAAACAAACAAAAATGAAATCGCAAAAATTCTGGAACATTTTTTGCGTGGGAAATATCTTTTCAGTATGACATATGGGAAGACATAAGGGAAAAGGTTGATAATTTTAAGCACACACAAAAAAGTTTTAAACTTTATGGCTAAAAAAATAAGTCAGTTTAGAATTATCCATGGTGTGTGATTTTTCCATGATTTTCTATGGTTTGGAGTTTATCCATGGTTTGGGATTATTGTTGGTTATGTTTCTCATGGGTAATGGAGACTAGGTCATGTGTCCCTGGGAATTGGAGGGGCAGTGACCCAGGAGGAGCTGTGGTGCCCAGGGAGAGAGCTGTGGCTGGGGGCTGGGGCCAGGAGAAAGGAGGGTCCAACCACCAGATGTTCTGCCTCCTTCTCCTTCTCCTCTTGCACCCCCAGCCCTTGCTGAACAGTGGCCAGGACGTGAGCCAGGGCCCCAAACTCCACGGACCAGGGGCCCGCAGGCCCTCTCTCCTGCCCCAAGGTTGTCAGCCCTTCCTACTCTCAGGCCAGGCCACCCAGGCCTGGAGAGAGCTGGATCCTGGGCGCAGCCTGAAGCCTGCCTCAGACAGCCGCAGTCCTGGGGATCTAGGTAAGTGTCTGCAGAGTCCAGGATCTGACTGGGACAGGGAGGAATCCTTGTCTGTGGCCCAACTTCAGATGACAGGCCCAGAAGGCAGATGCCTGTATCTGTGCCCTCAGGGGTCTGCTGTAGCCCAGCCCTCCCTGGAGACCTCACCAATCCCACATTTCCCCCACTCAACCTGGCTCTTGGGCGGCCTGTGAGGCTGCAGCTTCTCTCTGTCCAAGTGCCCCTACCGCATCCTATTTGCCCCCCACCCCAGGTACTGGCTTCCTGGGAGGTGAATCTGTCCCTCTCTTGGGGACAAGCCCATGCCACCCCAGTTGTTCTAGGAAAGGAGCTGTCTGTTCCCTGGAGGGGGATGGGGGGGGGTTGTACTTGCTTAGGGGTGACTGATTCCTGAGGAGGGCTGATGTCCCCTGGGGGTTGGCCATTTGTCCCCCAGCTCAGCGCTCGGCCCTCTTGTCCCTCCGCCCACAGAGCCGTCCCATCACCCCTCCGCTTTCGAGACGGAGACGTCCTCGGACTGGGAGCCCCTGGCCGAGCCCCTGGCCGAGTCCGAGGCGCGGGCCAGTTCCGGCAGGCCCGCCACCCCAAGCCCAGTGCTGGGCAAGGCCCTGGTCAAAGGCCTGCGCGACAGCCAACACATGCAGTGGGAAGTGAGCTTCGAGCTCGAGCCCCCCGGTACGGAGCGGGGCGGTGCGCACGACGCCGACCTGTGGAGCGAGACCTTCCACCACCTGGCGGCCCGCGCCATCATCCGCGACTTCGAGCAGCTGGCGGAGCGCGAGGGCGAGATCGAGCAAGGTGAGCGCCACGCGCCTGCAACCCCTCCCGTGGGCGGTGTCCTCCCGCAGCTCCGCCCACTCTCCGGGGCCCGCCCTCCTACCCACAGCCCCGCCCCGAGCCACGCCCACTCTCCATGACCCGCCTACCTCCCCAACCTCCGGAAGCCCACTCCCCACAGCCCCGCCCATCGCCCCGCCCACTCTCCATTCCGTGTACCCGGGCTCATTCCTCACCCCTACCCTGGCTCCAGCCCCTCCATCTACCCACCGCTCCGCCACAGCCCACTGTTCCACCCACTCACACCCCATCGCTACCTGCAGGTGCCTCCCCTCACCCCCAGCTGAACAGCACGGTGAACAAAACAATCCCATCCTTTCTTACACATGAGTACTTGACACAGACTAGTAGGGAAGCCGGCATTAATCAAATAAGCACACAAATAATTAACTGAGTGCATTTGTCCTAAGTACTATTAAGAAGAAATACAGGGATCCAAGAGATTGCATAACAGGGATGGGGGGGCAATTTAGCCCAGGAATTGGAGCAGACGTCCCTGAGAAAGTGACTGGTGGAATTTTGATGAGGCACATTTGGAGAATAGAGTTATAGAGAATAGTTATATTATTTCTGTGTTACAGGTTTATGCTCTATTTATGTAAAATATTATATTGTTTACATTTTATTTGTATTTTTCTATATTACATGTTTTCTTTTTTTCCTTCTCATGAGCACATCACCTTACAGTTTACAAAGAACGTGCCCAACCTTCATCTCCTTGGCTCCTTACACAGCCCTCCGGAGGCAGCAAGCCATGGAGACTGCTCATCTGTTCAGTGGAATGGGTTGGGCTTTGGGGTCTGATCATCCTGAGTCCTGATCTCAGATCTGTTACTAACTCACTGTGTGACCCTGAGCTTGCAACTCTACCTCTCTGATTTTCAATCTTCTCAGCAGTTAAATAGATCAGATTGGTGGTCCCCAAACACCAGTTAGGGGACTTACAAAGTCCTTCAGCAAGGTTGCTATTAAACACCTACAAAGTTAAAATATAAAATACAGGCAACATAGTAGGTTGGGTTTAAAAAAAAACAACTAAAGTTATTTAAGAGAAGTAGCTGTCTTTTATTCTGAGATAATGTCTTACCTTTTTACATTAAAATATCCTTTATTTTGTGAAACGATAGCTTTTTAATTTTTTCTCTAATTAGCAAGTTGGCAACCCCTTGATTTTAAGGGATCATTTAATCCCAAAGATGGGGACCACTTGTTGAGTCCTCCTTTTAGCTTCCAGAACTTCCATGTCAGTGAGGACTTTCTGGGTTCAAACAGTGATCCCAGCTTCTCCCTCCACAGGGTCCAACCACCGCTACCAAGTGAATGCTGTGCACACCAGCAAGGCCTGCAACATCATCAGCAAATACACAGCCTTCGTGCCTGTGGACATGAGCAAGAGCCGGTACCTGCCCACCGTGGTGGAGTACCCCAACTCTGGTAAAGCAGGCAGGCAGGGCACTCCTGAGGGCCAAGCAGCTCCCATGGACTGGAGGAGGTGGGCTGGGACACAAAGGAGCACAGATCTGCAGGGACGGGTGCTGGATCAGCTCTTCCCCAAGTGTGTTCCAAGAAACCAGAACCCTAGTTTCATGTTCTGTGAATAGCCATCCCACATAAAAATAGGAAATACCAGATTAGAAACCACTGGATTAAATAAAGCTCAAAAGCTTTCTTTACTGCAGAACTCTTCAGAGCCTTTACTATGATATATACATCAAGAGGCTCAGAGAATGGGCTGTAGTATGCAGCTTCTCCAAAATTTATTTCCCAACAGAACTCTATTTTTTAAGGAACAACTCACACTAATCTTCTCTGAGAATGGGGTTCCCTAAAACACTGTAGGGTGCTGTAGGTTCATCTCTTATCTGTCTCCTGTTAGTGGTGCCCTGGGACCTCAGGGGCCTGCTCTGTGGGAGGGGGAACTGGGACATGGGTCTCTGAGACAACAAACAGAGACAAGTAGAATGGGATGTTCCTTCGAACACCAGCCTTTTAACTAACCAGAAAACATTGCTTCTTCCTGAACATTGTCTCAGCAATAGCACCTACCTGGCAAGGTAGGTATCATCCCCATTTTCCAGATAAGGAAACTAAGGCTCAGAGTAGTTAGCACCCCATCCAGCTAGTAAGAGATGGGGCTGGGGCTCAAACCCAAGTCTTTCTGCCTCTGAAGTTCACGGACTTAAACTTGTACAATGCTTTCCTGCCTTTGGACAAGTGAAAGATTGACGCCAGAATCCTTAATGCCAGCCTTGGGGAAGAGGCAAAGGACTGGCACCTTTGTACCCAACTGACCTCTTCTTCTTGTCCTCCATGAAGGTGCTGCACTGCGGATGGCCAGCTCTCGGGTGCTGTCCCGACAGTGGAGGGACACATCTGTGGGCTTCAGACGGCCCCAGACTGTGCTCAGAGAAGACTCGGCAGCAGGAGATGGCAAATTTCAGACCCTGAGTAAGAGCCACCATGTGGTGTGATCGGATACCTGGTCCCTTGAAGTTACTGCACCCTCATGTCTGAGGCTGCAGAGACCTCTCTCTGAGTCCACACTCTGGGCCCTTAGGCAGGCCCGGGACAAGGCCAGGCCTCCCAGGCTCTCTGAGGCCTAAGATGGGCAGAGGGGCTCAGCATGGCCTGAGCACACCACCACTAAGACAGCTGTCTCCCTGCCCACGTGCCCACACCATCCCCCAGCTCTACCTTTTCAAGATCCCCCAACCCTAGTGGCTGTTCCCTGCCTCCAGCCTTTGAGTCCTCCCAGGTACCAAACGCCAGGAAACCTAATAAACAAGGAGAAAAGCAAAGAACAAAGAAGCAGGTCCCACCATCTGTCTAGGTCCCACCATCTGTTTCCTTCAGGATTCCCAACAGCTTCCTTTCAGCCTCCACCTGACTTCACTGTTCCTGCAGCCTGGCTCCTTGAAGAGCCATGATTTGACCTTTTGGTGACCTTGCATGTATGTGTGTCTTTCTGTCTCTCTGAAGACAGCCTAACTGCTGCACTGGTTCTAACCCTTCCTGGTGCCCTCGTGTGCACAGTGAGAATCTCCTGCCTTCTGCTGTGCATGGGAAGGACATCAGAAGTCCCTCCTGGCCACTAAACCAGCCTCCCAGACCATAAGTATTTTTTTTACCAGAAGTACTAGGAAGTGTTTACAGACACTGATGGGTTAAAAAAGGAACACTGTGTGACGGGGTGGAAGTCCAGAGGAGCTCTTTAGAATTAAGGAGTTCTACCAGCTTCTTGGTCCCGTTGGCCCCCCGAACCTGGGGGCACCAGTTCTACCCCTTAGCCAAGCTGAGCTTCCAGTCTGCAGGAGATTTCTGGTCTACCCTTCGCTTTCTCCACAGTTCAGCACTCGGTGGCTCACGGCTTCCATCAAAATCACAAATCTCTTCCTTTCAATTTTCCTCTAATTCATGCCTGTGTCTCTGACTTCTAAATGGTTATTCCAACCTATACCCTTTCCTCCCTAAGAAAGACAGTGGCTAACACAGAGTTTTCTATATGCTGGGCATTGTTCTTGCTATCCATGACTCCTCACAACCATCTTGAGAGGGTTTCTCCCCTCCCCCACTCCAACATTAAGAGAAGAGGAAATGAGGAAACCGAGGCTCAGGTTAAGTGACTTACTCAAGGTCACAAAGCTGATACATGATGGAGCCGAGGTTTGAACCCACAGAGTGTGTGGCCCACAGTCCATGAGGTTAACCAGCATCCTATTTTCCTGTCGGTTGCCTCAGTCATGCAGTCACTAGTTCACTCTTTTTTTTTTTTTTTAATTTTTATTGAATCAAAATTGATTATACAAATTTTGGGGTTCAACATTGAGATATGTTGATCAAATCAATATTACTAGCATATATATTGTTACAAATCGTAATGATTCTTTTGCCCCTTGTCCAATCTCTCCCCCTTCCCTTCCCTCCCCCCACTAATTACCCTAGATTTCTTCTCTCCTTCTGAAAGAATAATGGTTACTCTGTTGATTTGTTGCCTAGATGATCTGTCTGATGCTGAGAGGTGTGATCAGGTCCCCCAATGTTATCATAGAGCAGATGCTTCTTCTGTCACTCTGAAATGGGCTTTGTGAAGAGAGATGTCCTCTTCTTTTCTTTATCTCTGCTAGTGACTCTTCTTGTGTCAATGCACTCCAGTGGTTGGCAGGCCATCTGTGTGGTGGTTGTGGCATCTAGCCACTTTTGTGGCAGCCGTGGTTATAGTGGTGGCTGTGGTGGGCCACTCACATGGCATGCTCCTTGGTGCTGGTGGTGTGCCTGGTTGTGGGGAGTGTCTGGTCACTGGCTCCATACCTCGGGACACCAGGTGGGCCCTGAGGCACTGGAGTGGTGTGCCTGATTGTGGGAGGGGGGGGGGGTCTGATCCCTGGCTCAGTCACTAGGTCACTCTTGTGCTGGGTGCTCAGGGCAATAAGCAGACCTCCACCTTGGCCCTCACAGCACTAACAGTCTCACAGTGGGAGACAGAGGCTTTGCTGATCATGTATGTGCATGAAGTTTTTCTATACTGAAATTTGGATTACTCCTTTAGAGCGGATTGCCCCATCACTCACTAGCCCTTGAAATAGTAATAGAAACAATCACCTCAATTATACATTTTGAACAATGTATGTGGGATTACTATCCCCATTTCACAGCTGGGGAAACTGAGGCTCGGAGCCCTCTGACAAGTCAGTGTCATGTTCTGGTGCCTCCTGGAGAGCTGGCATGAGCCCCTCCTCAGTGAGGCACAGAGCTGGTGAGGACGTGCCCAACCCCCAGCCCCACCCTCAGGCCCCTTCTGCTTCCCTGCTGGATCTGCAGCTCAGGGCTTTATTGAGCACTTAGCCAGGCACTAAGCACTATCTGTGTGTTTTCTCATTTAATCCTTACAACAACACTGTGAGATAGGTACCATTATTCCCAATTTGCAATCAAAACTTATAGAGAAAGCAACTTTGCCAAGGCCCCACTGCGAGTCAGTGGGGAGTTGGGATTTGAACCCAGGCATGTCTGACCTTTGGAAGATGAAGGCCCATCCAAGCAGGGATAGAAACCCTGACCTCTCTCCCCCAGCCCACCCCAGGCATTGGGAATTAGACCATCACCCAGCTTGGGGGGATGGGAGGTGAGAAAGGGGGGACCCGGAGAGACAGGTCTCACTGGCTTCCTCCACGGCAGGTGTGTAAGAGGGTCCAGCCGTGCCCTTCACTGAGACCATGTCCCCCAGCTCGAGAGGCATGCTGCTTCCGAAGGTGAAGGGCAATCAGCACCGTCTCTCTCCTAATTAAGACCATAATAGTGATTAGTGCTGGGGTGAGGAGAGTGTCTTAGCACCAACAAAGTCCTCAGTGCTTCACGGATTCCTCAAAACTGGCCTGTGTGAGGTGCATAGGATTATCCCCAATTTAAAGATGGCGAAACTGAGGCTTGAAGAGGTAGAGCGACTTGCCCAAGGTCATACACAAGTTAGTGACAGAGCTGGACCTGAAGTCAGGCCTCCTAATTCCCAGCTGCAGGACCATTTTACCACCCCACTCTGCATAGAGTCCTGCAGCAATGTGCTGGGGAGGTCAACACAATGTACCCATTTGGGAATAAGGCAGGTTGATGTGAAGCTCTCACTGTCCCCACAGTAACCTTTCAGAAGATGCCAGGAACTGCCTGCCAACGAAACTCGGAAGCCACTTTCTTACATGTTTCTTACATATTTCACCCCTCCCCATACCAACTGGGTCATAAACAGCCCTACAGCCAATTGCTTAGCTCATATCCCTAGGGACATAGGGATGTAGGCAAGCCCCTGGCCCTCTCTGGGTCTCTATTTCCCCAGCTGGGCAGTGAGCAGTTGGACAGGGTCATCTGTCAGGCCTCAACTCTGTTGTTCTGGGGCTCTCCAGGTCCGCCGCACAGTCTGACCACCAATACCCTTTCTTCCGTGAAGAGCTCAGAGACTCTCTTTGGATCCAGGTAAGTGAAATGGCCAATGAAGTTACACTCTACTGACACCCATTTTCCTGAGGTTATTCCAGGCCTGGAAGGCCAAAGGCAGGTCAGCCTGACATTTAGATGGATGCTAAGAAGCCCTCCTACCCAGAGATATGCCTGTTTTCCAGGTTTCACTCTGCCTAAACTCCCCCATTGTAGTTCAACCCCTACACCTCTTTTCAAATGCAGATACCTCTGGGAGGGCTAGCACAGGACTCTTCTGACCACTGGGCTGGACAAGAATACAATATCAAAAGAGGGTCATAAAAAGAACACTAATCTGCTCCTGGTACCTGCTGCTGCTAACTCACTAAGTGACCAGGGACAGATGCCTCCCCAGGCCTCTATTTCCCCAGCTGTCAAATGAGGAGACTGGAGGAGGCCATCTGTTGAATCCCTTCTGGCCCTGACCTTGAGAGGCTTCTGGGTGGGCACTGGGGGGTGGGATGACCAAGGACACCTGACTCCCCCTGCACAGGCTGAATCTCCACAAGTCCAGGCTGCTGACGCAAGCAGCCAAGGGCTTCCTGAGCAAGCCACTGATCAAAGCTCCAGAGTTGACCTCGGGGAGCCAGAGCTTGGACTATGTACCGCTGGTGAGTGCCCTCTCCCCAGACCTCAGCCCCACTTCTGCCCCACTCAGCAGCAGTGCCTTCCTGTGAGCCTTCCACCCACTCCTCCACCTCCACAAAGGGAAGAAGACTTTGGTCTTAGGGCTCTGATCCCCTCAGTTCTGGAGCTTCTTAGAGCTTCTCACCCAAGTAGCCAGCTGGGCAGAGGGAGTTTGCATGAGTATCCCCCACCCAGGGATCTAGAGGTGTTGCTAGAAGCCAGCACCAGTGTCACGAAAAACCTTTGCAATCTGCTGTCTTCACCTCAAAAATTCATGAGAATTTTGCATTCTACTCCACCATCTATGCATGCCTGTTTTTCAGTACATAAAAATAAGCTTTGAAATGACTCAGGAGCGAGTAAAATTAACACCCCAGGGACATGCACTTTGTTCAGCACATGGCTCTGCAGATGCCCCACAATTCCATGGCAGGATGAGAAGCCCAGGTCTGGAGTGGGCTTCTCTAGCTTAAAGAGCAAGGGAGACTGGTCCTACCACATCTGGGGCCCCTCGGGGTATCAGAGGGTGCTCGAAGGAGGGTGCAGTTAGAGCTTCACTGCACATCTCCTGCCAAGTGCATAGTGTCCTTTTGAATTTCCAAATATCCAGGGTCAACAAGTATTTATTGAGTCAGGTGCAGTGCTAGACCCTGGCAAGACAACTTTGAACTAGACATAGTCCCTGTGCTCATGGTGTTAAGCATCTGGTGGGACCCAGACAAGGAACAGGCGATTCTAATCCTTGGAAGCTGCACTAGAAAGGGTCTGTTTTGTGGAGGAGTGCAGGGGTGGACACATAGCCCAGGCTAGAGATGGGACTGAGGGGCCAGAGGGTCAATGACTTCCTGAACAAGCTAATGGCTAAGCCAGGACCTGAAGGAGTTGACTGAGGGCCTAGAAAGGAGAGAGAGAGCTTGGCAGCTGGAAAATGGAGTTTGGAAGGATAAGAATGGAGGACAAATGAGGGGCCAGGTCATGCAGGGCTTTACTAATCATATTTTGGGCTTCTCTTAAGAGAAAATTGAAGCCATTGAATTGACTCTCCAAAAAGCACATGATCTGTGCCTTACAGATCCCTCTGGAGGCAGGACAGATGGATAGGGTTGGGGGAGAGGGGAGCATATACAGGCAGGGATGATATGAGGAGTGGATTGCAGAGCTATTTAGAAAGTAGACCTGCTGGGACTTGGGAACTGATTGATGCACAGGGAGGAAGAGGGGGATGAGCTGCCCAGAGTCTGCTGCCCAGCAATGGACAGTCCCAGTGGCCGAGCTGGGCCCACACGCCCAGGATGAGAGGCAGGTTCAGAGTGAAGATGTTGAGCTGGGCTTGGAGAGTGATCAGTTTGAAGTGTCTGTGGGATAAAGGATGGAGATGCTCAGTTGGTCTGAGCATCCCAAGAATTCCCCAGGAAGGTGGGGGGGGGGCAATGTAGATCCAGACTTTGGCATGGCCCAGGGCTCCATGGGCTGAGGCCTACTGCTCCCCACATGCAGGTGTCTCTGCAACTGGCCTCCGGAGCCTTCCTGCTCAACCAAGCCTTCTGCGAGGCCATCCACATCCCCATGGAGAAGCTCAAGTGGACCTCGCCCTTCACCTGCCACCGAGTGTCCCTCACCGCCCGCCAGCCTGAGTCTAAGACCCCGAGTTCCCAGCTGACAAGCCCCTCTCCTCAGCACTCCTCCTGCGACAGCTTCTCCCTGCAGCCTCCAGCCGAGGGCAAGCCAGGCTTCGAGCCCAGGGCGGTAGTAGAGCACACAGGGAAGCTGTGGGCCACGGTGGTGGGGCTGGCGTGGCTGGAGCACAGCTCAGCCTCCTACTTCATTGAGTGGGAGCTGGTGGCCGCCAAGGCCAGCTCGTGGCTGGAGCAGCAGGAGGTGCCCGAGGGCCGCACGCGGGGCACGCTCAAGGCCGCAGCCCGGCAGCTGTTTGTGCTCCTGCGGCACTGGGATGAGAACCTTGAGTTCAATATGCTCTGCTACAACCCAAATTATGTGTAGCAGGGGTGGGGGTTGGAAGCTGGGGTTGGGGAGGAGAGGTACAGATCCTTTCGGCCTGATGGGGAGAACTTTTGAAGCTGTAGCCAATATATCAGTTGCTAGAAAAAGCCCTGGACTGGCAATCGGGAGGCCGGAGTTCAGTCCCAACTCTACTATCACTTAGCTGTGCAATGTTAGACTAGTGCCTGCCCCCTGCCTGGGCCTCAGTTTCCCCATCTATAAAATAAGAGGGTGAGATGAGGGAGTTGGACTAGATTTCTAGGCGGTTCAAAGATTCCTTTCTGCCCAGACATTCAGGCAATCCTGGGGCTTATTGCTACTGGCAGGTGTCAAGAGAAAATACAGTGTAAGCCTGAGTTCTCTCTGGATGTAGATCATGTGGGCATGGAGTAGAGATAGCAATGCCCCCTCAAATCAAAAGGGACATCAGAGAACCCAGCGACTATACATGACCCGACCTATGAGCTTGCATCCAGGCACTGAGGGCCCACCTCTGGCTGCTGTATCCCAGGATAGGCTCTTGTCTGCACGGTGACAGTCTAGGACCCCAGAATCTGACTTACAAGCCACCTGAAAAACCATCTTTTCCAATGTGTTACAAAAGAGTCACATGAGGGCCATTTCTTTAGGTTAGGAAGCTCCCTTAGTACATTTTAGTATTGGTTTGCAGATTATTCGTGGCTTCCTATCTAAGAAGAGGTGGTAGACAGGATTAGGGGAGACGCCCTGCGAACCAAAGTGTTAGATTTAAGCTGCAGTCTGTGCCAAAATAGTCCAAAAAGAATAGAGAAGTCAGTGAAGAAAACAAACCCCTTAAATAATTTACACACTTTCAGGAAATGGGTAAAGGGAACTCCATCGCTTGTGCTGAGGGCTAGAGTGGCACCTCCGTGTACACTGCATTCTGGGATAGTGGGGGGCCTCTCTAGCCATGCCATGTGGTGGGAGAGGGGGGCATTTTTGCCACAGAGAACCATGCTTGGCTGCAGTGCATTTGATGATAGTGGCTTTGGCTAGAGGGCATGATATTTTTGGTGAAATGAAAGAATCTTGAACCTTCAAAGCAAGAGCCTCTGGGGGCTTCCCTGCCTCCTGCCCACCGTGTGATACCCAAGTTGGGGCTGGTATACCCCAGCCTCAGATTTCCTCACAGCTGATGTCAAACTACATTTCTTCTGCTCCACAGACTCCCCTGGAGGGGGCTCTGGACCTCACTAAGGAACCCCACCAGCTTGGGGCCCCAGTCTGATCCATGCACCCCCTCTCTCCAAGGCCTTAGCCTCTCATCAAATTGCTCTCCCAGGAGTGGTCCCCAAGACCCTGGCATGAGGCCCCACAGGCCTCCCTCTTCAGAGAGACCTTGAGGGCTCACCTTATCAAACCCACCCAAGGCGGCCTTGTGGGCTCTGGCATGAGTCCCAGCCTCATGGAGACTCGAGCAATGTCCAGTCTTTAGCAGGGGCTGGAGGGAGGGAGGGGCTCCAACAGAAGGC
This sequence comes from Galeopterus variegatus, assembly GCF_000696425.1. Taxonomy (NCBI): domain Eukaryota; kingdom Metazoa; phylum Chordata; class Mammalia; order Dermoptera; family Cynocephalidae; genus Galeopterus; species Galeopterus variegatus. The sequence continues at coordinate 272,090 of NW_007726253.1, forward strand.
CCACTGGGTAGGAAGGGAGAAAAGCCTGCCCGGCAGGACATGGGACCCTGCCCCTCGCTGGGGAAACCTAGCCCCACCCTGCCCTGCCCCCTGCTGTGCTGCGAAATCTCCCTGGAGGGGCTCTCCCGGCACAAGCAGCCCTTCCAAAGACTTAAGATACAGTCCTGTTGCTGCTTCACTGGCTGGCTCTGCCACAGACTTACCCTCTGGGAGGACCCAGCCAGGCAGCCTCTGATGCTGTGGCCATCGTGACCCCACATGAGGCAAGATGCCAGTCTGGGGTGTTGGCTCAAAGTCAGTGCCACCAAAGGGGATAAGGACTCTAGGTTGTCCTGTTCATGTGAGGAGAGCCTCATCATCTCCCTGTATACTCCCCTCCCCTCCAAAAAATACTTCTGTAGCTATGCGGCCAGCAGCCCTGGTTTTAGGATTAGGATGGAGGGAGTGGCATCCACATCCTGGCCCACCACTAATGGGAAAATTGTCAGGTTGTGAGTCAGAACACCCAGACTCAGGTCTCAGCCCTGGTACCAGTTTGGCGGTGGCTTCTCCTCTCTGAGTGCCCTGAGCTGGGAGGCTTCCTCCTGCTTAGACATTTCAAAATTCACTGCCTTTGAGATGTTTCCCTCTTGGGAAATATGGATTTACTCTAGTTCTCTGTGTGACCTTGAGCAAGTCATGTGTGCACTCTGGTCCTCTTTCTTCCTCTACCAACCAGGTTGGACTGAGCTGTCCAACCTCCCTCCCTCACCCCACCCCCACCACAACCCCCAGGTCGTGAATCTGATTCTAGGTCTCCAGGCTTTGGTCTGGACAATGGCCAGGGTTCAAGGCAGTCCAGCCCCTGCCCAGGGTGGAACTAGTGCTACAAGATGCCTGGAAGGAGTAACTGAGAAACCCAGGAAGGCGGTGGGCATGACACCCTCTTCTCCAGCAAAACTCTGCAGACCTTGCCCCTGTAGCAGCTGCTGGAGCTCTGCAATACATCTGATGCACATGCAAATTGCTGATTTCTGCAACCCCTGGCTGCCCCACGCAGCACCAAAGGTGCAAAGGAAAAAAATCCTTAATTTGTTTCAAATAACCCAAGGGCTGTAGGGGGATGTCTGGACAACAGACATTTTTAAAGGGACTTCAGTGGTATTGAGATGACATGCAGCCTCTACCTACCGCCCTGCTACCAGGATTGCCAAACAGAGGACTTCAGCAACTAGCGTTAAGGAAACAATAAGAACTGTCGGTAATTAATACATGCATTGAAGCTAAAGTGATTGTAAAGGCTTTCAAGTAGGTGAAACATTGCCCCTGCAATCTGGTTTAATTTGGATGAATCTGGTTTAATTTGTTAAACCAGCCCTTGCTTTCTAGATCATGCAAAGGGACATTCATGCCCTGCACTGTCTGAAGAAATGCCTAATGGCATTGTCCAACAAAGCCCAGCCTCCATGCTGCCTTCAGTGGGAAAAACACTGAGCCCCAAGTTGGAGAACCTAAGCATCAGTCCTGACTCCACCACCAGTGTGCTGTGTGACTTTCAGCAAATCGCTTGGGTTCTCTGAGTGCCTATTTCATTTTTTGAAGAATGATGTGGTTATACCATCATTTCCAACCCCATTCCTCTGGTCAGATGTGAATAAGCAACACATGAGAAACTGTTCCATGGGCACATATGTCGGGAAAACATTAGGAAAACAAACTTCTTTGGGTTAGGATGACTCAGCCCCATTAACTCGTATGTAAACGTGCATTGTCAGTCTGCCATGAGGGACCCAGCTTGCAGCTCTTCCCGGGTTACTTAGCTGGAAAATGCTGGTCTAATCTCCCTTAGGATTCTTCGGGCACTGACATTCAGAAAGCCTTTACTGAGTGCCTGCTGTATGCCAGGCATACTGGGGTACCACAGTGAACATACCAGGTGCTGTCTCTGTCCTTTTTGGAGCCTGAGGAGAAGCATTTGAAGAGTATCTGTTCCATGAACCGTTTCCCCACTCCCCAGTGTTCCAAGTGGATTTGTCTTGACTGGCCACATTCCCAACCCCACGGTCCTGCCATGCATGGGTGTGGCCTCAAACTAACACCATCTAGGCACTGTTTGTGCTGATGGCCAGCCCCCTGAGCTCTCAGACACTCATTTATGGTTTGGGGACAGCTGACCACAATAGCACGTGGTATTGCTCAGCCAGAGTGGAGCTCTTGCTGTGGGCCTCTTTGTCCAGATGGAGTAGGGGAGTTCCTGTCACAGAGTGCCCCGAGGGTGCCACACACACCGATGCAGAGCCCTGTCTCTGAGGTCACCCAGCTCCAGATCCCAGGAAAACTGGGCCCCACACTTAGGCAGACTTCCACTGGACTTGTACATAAGCAGCCTCGGTTTCCAGCCTGCACCTGTATTTCCCTGGCCAGTTCTCTCCTTGTGGGCAAAATGAACGGCATCCGCATTGTCCTCCAATCTGAGCTGCCACTTGTGGTGGCTGATGAATGGAGTAGCTAGTTCCAAGACTAGCTCCTGGTGGGTTTTCACCTGCTCTTCAGATGTTTGAAAAAGCAGGGCTTCCTTCTCCTCCCTTGTAGCTGGCTCTCCTGGAACAGCTGTCAGAAAAGGCTTCTGGAAGCCTCCTCTAAATCCTGAGTTGCCCTTGTCGATCCTTACCCTTATTTGAAGGCCAAGTTGCCTCCTCTCTTGGCTACTCTTCCCCTTCACTCTTCCTTGGCGGGGACTCCCCATGAGAGGGAGTGAGGAAAGGGGTCTCCCTCCATCAGTGTGCAGCTTGTCCCCCAGCAATTGGCTTCCCTCTTGACCTGCCTGGCTGGAACCTGTGTGACACCCCAGCACCTGCTGATCAGGGGTCCAAATGTTGCCTCTCACAACTTGTGCATTGTAACATCTCCAAGTGGTCCCCAGACACAAATGCATGTTGCATCCTTAGTGCCCTGGAAAGGAAATGGAGAGGGTATTGCTACCCAAGGAATGAGCACATTCTTCAGCGGTAACATAGCACGCTCCACAGTACCAGTGTAAAAATAATCAGGGCAGGCGCATGTGTGGCATTTTGCAGATGGATAATCTGATCTTCAGAGATCTGTCCTAAGGTCAGGGCTTGGCAGCATCTCCTGGCCAGGCCAACAGCCCCCTGCCGTGGAGCTCCCTGACTCACGTGCCCACCCCTGTCCCAGCCCTCGACTTTAGCCTCTCAACAGCACTGCCTCCCCAGGTTACCTGACAAAGTGGAATTTCTCCTGTTCATGCTGCAAATCTCTTTGGCTCAGGGCCAGCAGTCTTGAGCTTACAGCCGCTTCCCAAGGCAAAGCACCTCGTCTCAACGCAGCCAACTGTGGCGACACCCGTGATATAGTCTCACTCTTTGCCCAGGTGGCTTTGGCTCAAGTGGCATGGCCGGTGCTTGTCCTGTCAGAGCCTCAAGTGCCTACAACATGCTGCCCTGTCCCTTCGCCTGTTCACCCATAATGTCCCCACCGTGCCTGTGACACTTCTTTGTTCTTGGAATACATATCATCTTCTTGCCTGGTAGCCAATTATGTAGGTATTGTGGAAGTCCCAGACGTCGGCTGTCTAATGTCCACTGCTACTTAGCAAATCCTACCCTGAGGCTGTACAAGTGTGTCTGTTTTCAAAGAACAGCTTCTTTGTAAATGGGGCTATTGTTCTCTTCCAGGCTTTGAGCTCATTAAAATAGTCGAACCTGACAATGTGACAGAAGTATACTTGTGTCTGCCCTTTTGTTCTCAAAGCCAATAGTATTCGGCTTTTACACTATCAGGTCAGTGATCTGTTTGCCTCGCTTAGTGTGTCACATCCATCTTGGTTTGGATTCCCCCTAAGGTGACCAACTGTCCCAGTTTGCCCAGGAGTGAGGGAGGGTGCCAGGATATGGGACTGCCAGTTTTAAAACTGGGACAGTCCTGGTCAACTGGGACAGGTTGGCCACAGTAGTCCCCCCAGAAACAGAGCCTGAGATAAGGATTCAGTGCAAATATTCATTTGGATGATCCCAGGGAACACCCTTAGGGAAGTGGGGAAGTCTTAAAATAGGGACACGAAGGACACCAATAAAGGGAACGTTAGTAAGCAGGTTACTATACAGGCACAGACCCTCATCCTCCTGGGAATGCCGCGAGAACGAGCAGATGCACAACCGCTTCAAAGCTCATGGTGAAGGAATGGTGTGTGCGCACCAATGCTGCACAGTCATTGGCTGAGGGCCACAGGGGGCATGAATTCCTTGGCCTGCCATAGGTGCCCCAGCTGAGCAGGTTCCTGCAGCCTGAGAAAGCCACCAGGCAAAGAGATGCAGGTGCTGGCAGTTGGAAATCAGGCCCATGTGCACTGAACTGAAACAAGCTGAGGGACCAGGGCGAGGCACTGACACCACCTGCTGCAATCTCTCTCCTGGGCTGCTTTCAACATTTCAGATTTTTCTCAGAAGCAATTAGTGATCACAAAATGCATTTATCTGAAAATGGTCACCAGCTACCATTTTGTCCTGGAACCCACAAAGACTGACCCCAAAATCAAACATAAGGTTCATTTGGAGATCCTTTAGCTATTTACTTGTTTCCTCAAAATCAATCATCCCTTTGCAGATTCCAGGGAGAACAGTTGACTAAAATAGGAATTTCCAATAGGCCAAAACCATTGCTGCAGTGTGCTAATGGCCCCTAACAGGAACAATTAGAGATGCCAACAGGCTGCAACTAAACTGGTCAACAGGAACACTGCTCACAGGCGTGGCCCCCATGGTTGATTTTCAGCTGGGTAATGGGTTTTCACTGGCCCCCACCACAGCCTTCACTGACTTATACAAGCCTGGTATTGCCTCCACCATGGTAAGAAACACACTCCTTTGTTCTCTTCTCCCATTGTGCATCCTGTAAAAGCCAGCTCTGTGCGTGCATGTGTGTCCTGCAGGGATGGCAGTAAGGGTCCCCCAGCCACTCACACTGTGAAGAACGTGCTGAGGAAGGCAGGGTTCTGGGTTCTCCCAGCAACTCTATAGGAGAGAATGAGCTGAACCTGGTGATTGAGGTCTCTGGGTCTCCTGTGTCCTGCATCCTCTGGTAGCCAGCACCCTCCAAACACTGCTTGCACCTCCTGGGAAACCTGAGCTCCCCTGGGCTCAGTTAATCTTTACGCTGGTCTGAAATGGGGAGAAAATACAAAGTTGCGTCCCAGCTGAGTTCTGCCATCAAGCAGGAGTTGCTCTCACTCCCGTCTGAGCATCACCTAGAATCTCTCAGCCTTGCATCCCTTTGGATGGGTGATCGGAAGCATCCAGATCACCCGTCCAAAGTCCAATTCCTCTGTGATATAGGGAGACAAGCATAATCTGTGATAGCAACACTGGGAGGGGTCCCTCTCCCAGCATGGAGGATGGAGTGGGCCCTGGACACCCAGGATGGTGGCCTGGGGATGCTCCAGAGCCCCCAGTAAGGTCTGAAGGTCTGGGAGGAAAGTTGTTTATGATGGCTTCCTCCGCCATCCCAAGCTGAACTAACCACCCCCTGCACAACTCACAAGCTCCAAGATCCTCCAGGTGGCAGACTTGGGCCCTCCCAGGCGCTGACCCAGACCCTGTCTTTCACTCCTGGCTTCAGAATCTGGGGCTTCCCCTGAGCAGGAAACCAGGGGCTGTTGTGCAATTGTCTTGGTCCTCAGAGCCTGCAGTGCGGTTCTGATACCGTTCAGCAGAGGGCGCTGTGGGCGTGCGCTGCCTTCCAGGCCCAGGGCTGGCTCATAGCAGATATTTGGGGGGAAAGGAGCGTCAGCGATAGGGAGGCTTCACAAGCTATTCCTGTCCTCTACCAACAGTCTTTCCTCTCTGTTAAAAATGGGCGATTTGGGATGGCTAGGAAGCCCACTGAAAGGCTGTGCTGGTCACACATTTACCGGTGTGTCCAGACACCGTGGAATGGGAAAGGGGAAGGTGACAACTTGGTTTGTCCCTAGTTGGCCCATTCCTCCTCCTCTCCACCATATTAGTATCCCCTCCTTCTCCAAACTCCTTTCAAAGCCCACTTCCTTCAGGAAGACTTCCCAGACCTCCTCTCAGCAGCAGCTTCTTACAGGCTATTTCATGAGTGTATGGATGTGTGTTCTGTCTCCCCCATCGGACTGGGAGCTCCCAATCATACTTGGAGGTCTCCTCCAGGGCAGAGACTGTGTACCCGCCCTCCCCCATCAGACTGAAGGCTCTCCAAGGACAGAGATCTTACCTCCCCTATCAGACCCGGGGTTTTCTCAAACAGGGCTCTGTCTCCTCCATCAGACTGCACAGTCTTTGAGGCAACCCTTCTGCAACTCCCATAGCACCTGTTTCGGCACTCTGTCCACAGACAGCGATCACTTTGAGAAAAGCCCTCTCCCACACTTGCCTAAGGGGGGACCTAAGATGACCCCAAGTCCTGTGAGCTTTGGGCACTGGGCAAGAGAGAGATGGAATCTGGTCAGGCAGAGGAGCAGCACTTTGGAAAAGAAGAACAGAAAGGGGAAGGATGAGACTTGTAAAGGATTGAAGACACTGGACTCCCTCATCTGCACCACCCTTTGCTCCACCTGGGTGGGTCCCCTCCACCTGCACTGTCACCCAACGTTCTGCCCTCATCACTGTGCACCTGTGCTGTGTATTGCAACACCTCCCTATTCTCCCTGCCTCCAAGTTGGCCCCTTCACGTCCAGTGTTTACACTGCAGCCAGGGAACCCTCTAAAACACCTTCAGTGGCTCCCCATTACCTATGGAGGGAAGTCCCAACTCTTGGCCTGACAATCAAGACCCTTGACCATCTTGCCCAACCTAGATTTTCAGTCTCATCTCTTTCACTTCCTGCATGTCATAGCCAAGGTTCATTCATTCAGGAACTATGAGCTGAGATACCTACTAAATGCTAGACCCAGTTCTAGACTCTGGGATACAGCAATGAACAAAACAAAGTTGCTGTCTGTATTAGTTTGCTAGGGCTGCCATAACAAAGGCCATAGACTAGGTGACTTAAACAACAGAAATTTATTGTCTCAGTTCTGGAGAGCAGAAGTTCAAGATCAAGAAGATATCAGCAAGGTTGGTTCCTTTTGAAGGCTATGAGGGAAAGATCTGTTCCAACCCTCTCTCCCAGCTTCTGGTGGCTCCTTGGCTTGTGGCAGCAGAAATCCAGTCTTCACATGGCTTTTTTCCCATGAGCATGTCTTTCTCCAAATTTCCCCTTTTTATAAGAACACCAGTTATATTGAGTTAGGGTCTACCCTGATGACCTTGTTTTAACTTAATTCCCTCCTTAAAGAACCTATCTCCAAAAAAGATCACATTCTGAGGTCCTGGAGGTTAGGACTTCAACATTTGAATTTTGGGGGGACAAGGTTCAACCCACAGACTGCCCTCGTGGGGCTGATGTTCCAATAGAAAGAGACAGACAAGAAACACAAAATCCAGTAAATATATCCTAAGACAAAGGTGATAGGGCAGAAAAACAAAGCAGTGTTGGGGGAAGGAAGTAACAGAGTGGGGAAGATGTTATGTAATCTAGGGAGGTTAGGGAAGACCTCCTGACAAAGTGACATATGAGCAGTGACCAGATTCTCAGTGTTCCCCAAACAAGTTGTTCAAGTCTTTGCTGCGCTTTCTCTGCCTATGATGGACATTTCTCAAAGGCAAACTCCTGTCATCCTTCAAAGTTCAATGTAGGGCCCACCTCCTCCAGGAAGCCTTCCCTGACCTGCACCTCCAGGGCAGATTGGACCTCTCCAGCCTCTGCTCCCACAACTCTTTGTCTATAGGTAACAGCTGTTACAAGCACTTCTCAGAGGTATTTCAGGGCTGTGTAGCCACGTGTCTCCCCTTTCAGGCTATGAGCAACCTGAGAGCAGAGACTGGGTCTTGAGCACCTCTAAGTCCTCTGCAGTGCCTAGATGCTCAGTAAATGTATGCCGAAGTGCAAGGTTGGAGGCTGACCCAATCATTCTACCTTTAATGAAAATAATCAGAAGTTATAATTTGGGGAGTCCCAAATATCAGACACAATTCTAAGGTCTTTCCATTGATTCCTCTCATTTGCTCCTCACAACTCTATGAAGTATCATTTGGGGTTTATACATGAGGAAAACGAAGTTCAGAGACATCAAATAATCTGCCCAAGGTTACCCAGCTAGAAGCTGGGGGAGCAGGATTCAAACTCAGGTCTGCCCAACTCTGGGCCAGGTCTCTGTACTTCAAGGCATTCATTCATTCACTCCATCTCTGATTTATTCCATACCTACTGTGTGCTGGGCACTACTGGACTTGGCCAACTGGGCCAAGTTGGGGGAAGGGAGGGAAGCATTTATTACTGAGCTTTTCATTTTCTCCCTAGTTAAAGGAAGAACTGCTCTTTCCTCCTCAGCTGCTGGGACTGCAGGCTCACTTCCCCCTTGCCCACCAAGTCCCCTCCTCCCCACACCATTCCCAGAGGGCAAACATAGCCCAACTCTTCCTGTCCCTCCCCAAGGAGACAGCCGGGGACCAGGAGTCTCAAGTCACAGGAAGAGAATCAGTGACAAATCTTCCTGCCTTTCCCCTGTTCACTGTGGCCAGAGGTCTTTGCCCAGTACCCCTTCCCACTCCTGCCCCAAGCAAGGGAAGCAGCCCTGAACTGGGGAACCCAGGTCTCAGCTGCTCCTACTATGGGTAGTCCCAAAGTGTCAGAGCTGGAAAGAGTGCTTAGAAACCTCCAAATGCCCACCCCCAACCCCATTTTACCGACGAGGCCCAGGGAGGGATGGGGCCTGGACCAAGGCCACTCGGTTCCCCAAACACCTGCCCTCATCGGGCCTAAAGATCTCACTGTAGAGCTACTCTAAGGTGATGTGTATGTATAGGTGAGGACTAGAGATAGGTGACTTCGAAGGGACGAGACACACAAGTTAGATGCTTAGGCTGCAGATGGGGTGCAAGCACAGTGGAGAGCAGCACATGGGAGGAGCAAGAGCTGTAAATAGGCTGGAAGAGCAGCCTGGGCACACACAAGACAAATCTTACCGCCTTCCCCATTTGTAGTAAAACCCAGACCCCTGGATGCTGCAATAAGAAGATGGGGGAGGGGCCATCCACACCTCCCAACAGCCACTCAGTGAAGGCACTAGTCATTTCAGGGGCATGGACTGTGTGCCCCTAGGCAAGTCCCTTCCCCTCCCAGGGCCTCAGTTTCCCCATTTGTTAAAAGAGGGAGGTGGACTGGATAACTCACAAGTTTCCCTCCAATTCTGAGGCTGTGAGTTTAACCTCTTGCTTCCAGACCCCAGACTATTTGAAGAGGAAATAGTGGTGGAGATTGACCACACCCCAACTTCACCCCCTATGAGGTTGTGTCAGCTCTACTAAAGACAACACTCTTCCCTTGGGTCAAAAGGCTCAGTTTTCAGGTGGCAGAATCCAGCATGGGTGCATCTGGTCCAGCGATGGTGACATGAGCTCTGGGAATGCAGGGAATGTGCAGAGCAAACGGTCACCCCTGAACCTGCAGCAACCCCAGCCAGAGAGATCTACACGATTCAGTCCCAGAAAGCTCCACAACCACCAGGACAACTCCCTCCAGGCGCAGGGGCCCCATGAAATCACAACGACCATCAGTCAGAGGTTTGGCCCTGGGCAGAGGGAAAATCATGAGCTTCCAGGTTGGCCTCTGCACCCAGCTGGTCTGCCTCTCACCCACTGGCAGCTCGCTTCACCTCTCTGTGCCTCAGTGTGCCCACCTGGAAAATCACAGCACCTACCCTGTTCACATGAAAAATGTGCTGGGCCCAGTGTAGCTCAAAGAGGGTCCCACGTGGCGCCTGCACACGCCCTCTGACTCAGTCTTCTTTGAGTGGGGTGAGGGGCAGGTCACAGTTCCCTGGGTATTACTAAGCTGCAGGTGCCAGCCCAGAGAGGACTTTCAGGGTGATACCAAGGCTTGGGAGTTGGCAGACACTGTACCCACAGTACCAGTAACAAAATTAAATGAATCAGTGTCCCCAAGTTAGCCCCTCTCCCAACCAAGGCTGCTGCCTGGGAGGAGCTGTGCTAATGCAGGGAGGACAGCAGGAGGGGTGAGGACCTCCACTAGGCAGGGGGCAGGAGCAGCCCGGCAGGGCCCCCCTCCCTTCTGGGTCTCTCTGGTCTCCCTGTCGCCTCTGGTTTCACCAGACTGTATTTTCTGTCTCTCTTCATCTGCTTCTTTCTCCCAGTCGGTCGCCCACCCCTGCCTTTGTCTCTTCTCTCCAGAGTCCCCCGCTGGGGTCTCGGTCTGCTTTCCCCGCCCCCCTCCTCTCTCCGACCAGCCCCTCCCCCACCCCGCGCGTTCGCTCCGCCTCCAAACCCAGCGAAGCCACATCTGTCCTTAACCCCCAATCCTGCCAATTAAACCGCTCCCTCCGGCTCCGGCGGCGGCTGCTGACGTCGAGAGAACCAGGAGAGGCGAGGCCGCCGCCTACGCGGGTGGGGTTTGGGGAGGCGACGGTCCCCTCCCTGGGACCCGCGCTATCGGTCTGTCCGCCCACGGCCACACGAGCCCGCGGGAGAGCCAAGCGCCGGCCGTCTGAGCCTCACTCCCGCCCGGCCTCGCCCTCAGGGTCCCCCGCCCGCTCCAAGACCCCCGCCCGGGCTCCCTGCACCGCCCCAGAGGTCCCGGAGTCCCCCACCCACTCCAGGACCCCTCCTGGGTTCCCTGCACCGCCCCGAGACTCCGAGGTCCCCAGGCCCCCAATCCCACTCCAAGACGCCCCATGCCGCACCACCACCCCCAACCCCGCGCTCGGGGTCCCCCACCCCGAGCCAAGACTGCAGAGGGCGCTCCAGGCCCTGCCTCTCGCGCTGCAGCCCCGCGACCTCCTCCCGGTGCCCGCCGCGCCCCCCGCGGGCCCCCGCACTCCTGGCGCGCTCGGTCCTCGATTTCCCCATCTGAGCGGCGCTGCCTCCGCCGCCGCGAGGGCGTCACCGTGGGAACCGGGAGGGGGCACATTAAGAGCAATTAGCCCGCGCACAGTTGGCAGCGATACCTTAATAAATAATAGTCGGAAAGACATGTAAATAAATATTAGTGCGCATGACGCGGGCAGGGGGCGCGGCACCGGGCCCGCCAGTGGCACCGAGACGCCGCCACCCAGGGGTTGGCACATGCCACAGGCTGCGGAAGATCCCCGCGCCCCGGGGTCTGCGACCCGCTGTCAGGGGCTGGGCAGGGAGGGGTGGGGGAAGAGGCTCAGAGAGAAGGAGCGCGAAAGAGACAAAGACACAGAGGAAAAAGGGTGGAGTAAACGAGAGACTCATGGAGGGGAGTGGAAAAGGCAGCGTCTGGTTCCCCTCGAGGTGACAGATCCCTCCCTCCTGCTGGACAGGCTTTCCTTCCTGGGCCCGGCTCTCTCTCGAGTCTCCTCCACCTCTCGCCGCCTTTGCGGGCTTTGCCTCATCTCCTCAATCTCAACATGGGAGCGCAGGGCTCAGACCTTGGGCGTCTGGCTTCGGTCCTTGCTCACATTAGGCTGGACGCTTTCAGTGTCCTCCAAGTGCAAAGGGCTCCTGTGCACATGCCTCCCAGACCTGCCTCCTCTGGCCTAGGACTGACACCTCTCTTGGATGGCTAAGACCTTAACAGGCCCAGCACCCAACACTTGCCCTCTCCTCTGAAACCTGCTTCACCCAATCTGCCCCAGGTCAGTAAATGAAAGCTCTGTCTTTCCAGTCGTTGAGGCCAAAGACCATGGCATCATTCCTGATGCCTCTCTCTCACGCCTCATGTCCAGCCCATCAGAGAATCCTGCTCTCTACCTTGACCATGTTTCCAGAACCTTCTCAGTCCTCCCTGCTCCACGGCTGCCAGCTAGCCCAAGCCCCACCACGTCTCACCTGGATGATGGCAACAGCGCCTCCTGCTTGGGTTCCCTGCTCCCATCCTGACCCCTGCAGTCTGTCTGTGGACAGAGTGAAGCTATAAAAATATGAGTCAAGGGCTGCCCGTGGCTCACCTGGGAGAGTGTGGTGCTGATAACACCACGGCCACAAGTTCGGATCCCTATATAGGGATGGCCGGTTAGCTCACTTGGGTGAGCGTGGTGCTGACAACACCAAGTCAAGGGTTAAGATCCCCTTACCGGTCCTCTTAAAAAATATATATATATATGAGTCAGATCAGGCCGCTCCTCTGCTCAGATGTTTCACTGGGTGGGTGGGGGGGGAGCCAGCGTCCTTAGCATGGCACATCCAGCCTTACACAGTCAATCCTTCACCCTCCCTTGGCTCTGACCTCATCTCCTGCTTCTCTCCCTTCACTCCATCTGCTCAGCTATCCCAGCCTCCTCCCTGTTCCCCAAACATGTCAAACCTGCTCCCACCTAGGGCTTTAGCACTGCTGTTTCCTCTTCTTGGAATGTTCCCCAGATGCCATCATAGTTTAGCCCATCCCCTCAAGTGTCCCATTCTCCATGAGGCTCACCATGGCCATCTTGTTAAAACTGTGAATTTCTCCCCCACCCCCACCCGAGGAACAGCTCATCCCCATCACGCTACTTCCTATTGCTCGGTAGAGCTCACCTGCTTCTAACACACCACGTGCTTTGTGCATCCTCTCTCTCTGCCCCTGCCAAACAGAATGTAAGCTCCATGGATTTTGGCTTTTTCCCCCACTGTTGTATCTCCAGTACCTAGATTGGTGCCAGGAACATAAAAGAGATTCAATAAATATCTGAATGAAGGAGAGAGGGGTGATGGGAGATTGGAGGGAAGGAAGGGGGAAAGGAGGAGAAAGAGTTGCAGGAGGAGGGAATGGCATGGGAAAGGCAGGATGCCATGGGCAAGCCTACCAGGGCAGGGAGTACTGGAAAGGCTGCTGCTTGGAGCTTGGGGTGTCCCGGGCCTGGCAGTGTGAGCGACTCCTTCACCAGCCTGGTGCCCAGGCTGAAGGGGCACCAGGGTGGGCATCTAAGATGCAATATCCCTACCTTAGCCGACACCCCCACCACCCCCAGCAGTGAGCACCAGCTCCACCTCAGGACCCAGCTGGGTGTTGGACCCCAGAGCTGTGGGCGGTACAACGTGGGTAGGCCCCTGGTAACAGCCACAGTAATTACTGGTTGTATGCGATTAGGGGATAATTATACTTAATAAGTCCAAAAGTAATTACCACACAGGCTGCTTGCTGCTTTGGAAAACAGAGGCCCCCAGTGAGCAGGAGCCAGGGAGTTGAAAAGGGGGAGAGTGGGCATCACGGACATTGGGGTGCTGGCCTGTTTCTTTGGCAGACACCTGAATCCTCCTGGCAGGACCCCCACCTGGGGCTTGCTCACCTCCAGTGATGAGGCGCTCGCTGTCACAAAGGCAGCCCCTTCCATCAGCGGCAGTCTGCATGTCCAGCTTTGCTACAATTTTAGCTACTCCTGCCCATACTATAACCTCTCCACTTTCTCACTCGACATCTTAGCACGTGAATTGACACAGAACTAAAGTATCATCCATAAAAGGAGCCGTGTGTCATCACAGGTATCGCCATGGACTCTCAGCAACCTTATTGACTCTCAACAACCCTGACATAGTGTGTTTCATTAGTCCCACTAATGAAACGGTGAGGAAACTGAGGCTCTGGGGGGCCAAGCTTGTAGCGGTGGTGGGTAGCAGAGTCGAAACTCATGCAGTGAATCGAGGCTCCATTTGGCTTCTGTTTTCGTCCTTGGTGTTACCTTAGGGTCCTGCTGGATTTTGATTTGCTTCGAGATGGAATCAGCATAACTTTATTGTTGTCTTTCCTGGTTTCTCAGGGTCTGGATAGTACGTGTCTCATGGCAAGTTTGCAGTTCCAGGCTGACTGGAAAACATTCTTACACTTATGTAAATAATGCCATCTTGCCTCATAACCAAGGTTCAAAATATCAAATAACCATGGGAAAAGGGGATTCAGAGAAATGCGTGCTAAGAAAGAAAACCATGTCTTTTAAAATCTTCTAGTGCCCGTGTGGTTTTAGGTCCCAACATGGCTTCAGTCCTGCTCGCTCTAACACTTCTGCTGCCCACTAACACCGTGGCCTTGAGCAACATAGCTTGACCCCTTTGGGCCTCCATTTCCTATCTGTGCAAAGGGGCAGGGGGACCCCCAGGTCTGCTCCCTCAGGCCAAGCCTAAGATTGAGCAGCTCCAGGCCCACACTGACCTAGGGCTCCCACACCAGGAACCAGGGGAGACTCAGTGACCTTCTCCAACCCTGGAACAGTTTCCTTTCTTCCTCATTAGACCGCCCTTTAGAGGCACTTTAGGAAGGTGCCTTAAAAAGAGCAGTGACCAACACTGTGATCTGGACACACAACCCTGTCCTTCCATTACCTCAAACATCTGCCTTCAACTTCATTCTTAGAACTTATCGATTTCCACTCAACAAGAGGAGTGAAAGTTTGCAAGACTCCAAGAATATCATGTTAAATGTGAACACCCACCTTAAGTCTGCCACTGTCACCTGAATAAAGGTTTATTTGCATGATTGTAAGTTATGATTCTTTCTAGGATAGCATTTTATGTCAATTTTCTTACTTTTTTTTTTTTTTTGTCCTTTTTTCAGACCGGCCACACCACGCTCAGCCAGTGAGTGCTGTGAGCGCACTGGTCATCCCTATATAGGATCCGAACCCGCGGCAGGAGCGCTGCTGTGCTCCCAGCGCCGCACTCTCCCTAGTGTGCCACGGGCTCGGCCCTCAATTTTCTTACTTGATCTCTATGTCAACCCCATCGAGGCATGGACAGTACTGTCTATATTTTACATATTAGGCAACTGAGGCCCCATCAGTGGAACCAACTTGTCCAAGGTCACAAGGCTAGCAAAAGGCAGAGCCAGGATTTGAACCCAGGTGTGGTTCCACAGCCTGTGCTTGTAACCACTACTCTACACTTCCTCACAGCCTCGAAGCTACCTGCTGTGGCATCTGGGATATCAGACAAGAGGAAGAGACAGGATAGCAAGGGTAGAACCTGCCCTCCCCCACAGCATTAGAGCTCAGGTGGTCGTCACAAGCTAATGAAGCTCTCTGGCTCCATCCCACTGGCATCTTCCTTGGCAGAATGACCAATGCAACTGTTTCTCCACCAAAGAGAACCTTCCTTGGGGTCCCAAAGAGGGGGGAAAGTATCTGACAGGGTAAATACCACAATGGAAGCTTCTCATCTATGCCTGCAGCAGTGCAATGTGGGGACAGAGAGCACGTGAACATAATTAACACGGGTCCAGCTTCCTAAACCACTGGGCCTGCAGACCAAGGGAAGGAATGAGGTGGCAATAGCCTTGCATAGTGCCTGTGGACTTCAGCAGACCACAGATGTGCATTCAGGAGGGATGTGCACCCTCAAGCCTCCAGAGTGAAAAAAAAAACGCTACTGCCATAAAAATAGTAGAACTGCCAACAGCTCATAAAATCTGTTCCATTGGTAAGAAACACGTGTCATGATTTTTTTCTGTGAGAGTATCGAAATTACAACTTTTTTCAGAAAATAAGAAAATAATATCACTGAAAAACAATGACTCATGGGAGAGGTGAACTAGGGTTGAGATACATACCCCATGATAGTAAGGTCCCAAACCATCCCTCAGGAGATTTTCAAGTATACAGAAGGCAGGTGCTGACCCCAGAGAATTCTGACTCAACGGGTGAGATGCAAGGCCTTGGAATCACAGTATAAGCTGGACACCCCGCCCCTTCCAGAAGATTCTGCCTCAGCCATTCCAGCCCAAGCTGGGGCTGGGGACCACTACCCAGCTGCCCATCGATGTTTCAGCACCAAGGACAGGGGCACAGGGGTTGGATCTCTCAAGTACTTGGTCATTCTGTCTATGGGGGGAGAATTTTAAAAACTTTAGCTCTTTTATTTATTTATTTTTTTCGGTGGGTGAGGAAGGGTGGGGACTTCTCACCTCCTCCCTGTCCACGGCCAGGAGGAAAGCATATACTCTGCTGACCTCTGTGGCCCGAGTCCAGAAGGGCATGAAAAGCCAGTTGGGGGGGCGTAATAACTTCGTATAGCATACATTATACGAAGTTATACGAAGCTTTTCATTTTCTCCCACCTCCTCCCTGTCCACGGCCAGGAGGAAAGCATATACTCTGCTGACCTCTGTGGCCCGAGTCCAGAAGGGCATGAAAAGCCAGTTGGGGGGGGGGGGTAGATTCACATCGGTCTCAAAGATGAAGGACCCTCCTCCTGCAAAAACAAAAAAAGCCTCCTGCACTTACTTGATAATGAGGGAGAGAAGAGGAGGGAAGTGGGAGAGTCTTGGTCTGAAAATCCAATGTTAATAGTCTTGAGTCTCCCGCTGACAACTATGTAGCCTTGGGCAAGCCTCTCCCCTCTCTGGGCCTGACCATGACATTTTCTGGGCCCTGTGGCTGATGAGGGTAAAGCTGGCATCTGACTCCCGTCATCTTTTTGATGACTCAGATTATGCTTTCTCCCTCTACCTCAAGTCACCATGGTCCTGAAACAGTGAATAATTCCAAACCAGCATGTCTCAAACTGTGATCCCCAAAACTGGGAGCATCCTAAGGGACAGGTGTTTTGTGCATGCAAAGAAGGGGGAGGACTACAGTAAAAAATAAGTTTGAGGATTACTAAGGTAAACAAAGCCAAACAGGTCTTTTTGCTGTAGGACTTCCCAACCGCTAACGTGCTATTGTGTGTTGATTATTTCCAAATGGCAGCCCAGCCACACTCAGTGTTTCTCATGCTTCCTTTCAAGAACACCTATAGGAATAGCTAACACTTATACAGCACTTATTAAGTGCCAGGCCCTGTTCTAAGATCTTTCCATTTGAAGGCATTTAATCCTCACAGCAAGCTACAAAGTAGGTACTATTGTTAATACCATTTTGCAGAGAGGGAAATTGAGGCACAGAGAAACTAAGTACTTGCTTAAGGTCACATGGCTAGTGTGCTGCAGAGCAGGAATTTGAACCACAGCAGACAGCTCCAGAGCATGTGCTTTTAACCACATCACTGAACTCCCTCTGCCATCTTGAGGACCTGGAGCTCATAGCCACAGTTTGGGAAGTGCTGTCCTAAATGCATGTCTATTTAGCTTTGGAAATTGTTAGCAATAGATTTTTCTTTTTATTTTGTTTGATTTGGGTTGATGTTTAGATACACTGAGCAAACAGTGGCAGACCCAAATGATGTCTGGGAGTCAGAGGAGCCTGTGGGACTTATTTTATCTATCTGTCTATCTGTCTGTCTATCTATCTACTTACTTGTTTGTAATTAAGATCGGCTTTCCTGTGCCGAGGCAGAGAACTGCTGCATTTCTTTCTTTTTTTTTTTTTTGTCTATTTTACTGACCGGCAACGGGATCGCAACCCTCAGTGCTGCGCCCACACCTCGCTCAGCCAGTGAGCGGGAACCGGTCTGTATGTGGGATCTGAACCCTCGGCGGGAGCGCCACCGCGCTCCCAAGCGGCGCACTGTAGCAGTGCACCACCGGGCCGGCCCCAGAACTGCTGCATTTCTAATCACCTGCTGGGGAACAGGAGAAAGTAGCTGCAGGAAGGAGGGAAAGGGAAGAAAGGAGGTAAAAGAGAAGAGAGAGGCAGGGGAGGAAGGAGGGAGGAAGGAGGGTGAGAGAGAGGAAGAAAGAAAAGAGCCTGGAGGGAAAGAGGGACAGACTTTGGGAGAGAAGGGAGGTGTATAGAGGAGAGAAAAGGAGGAAATCAGAAAAAAAAACTGAGGAAGAGGAGACGCTGAAGACCACCTGGGCCTCAGCTTCTGTACCCTGAGCCCTTCTCCCTGTACCTACCACTGCCCCCCAGTCCCCCTCCCCATCCTCTGCCTCCCTGGCCCAGGCAGCTGTGAGAGCACCTCATCCTGCCTGAGCAGTGCTCTGTGGGCACCTGGGGGCAGGTTTAGGGGCTGATCCTGCCTTTGAGCCCAGGATTCTGTCTTGGGAGCCCCTCTCATCCCCTGAATCCCATTCTGGTCTAGTCCCCTCTCCAGGCACTTTCTTGTGCTGTTTCCCGAGAACAAATCAGCACCTGTCATCCACCCCCAGGAACCTCCACTCTCTTGTTTTTTCCCTGAAACTTCAAAAAGGCCTGACAGTTTCTCTCCAGCAGTTCCTCCTTCTTGGGTGGCTCAGTCTCCCCCAGGATTGAGCTGTGCCTCTCCTCTTCTGGTCTTTAAAAAAAAAAAGTGAAACATGGGTCCTGCTTCTCTTTGCATGGGAAGCATCAGCACCAAATTGGAACATCATCGGGACAGTCCATGCACTCGCTGGGCCCTGCCCTGGGGCTTCCTTTAGGGCATCAGGGTGATGTCATCCCACTGGCCTGAGCCCAGCGGACTCCAGCCCCATCCAGGTCAGCCCCCACCCCAGCCATCAGGCCTCTCACAGCCCAAACCCTCACTCCCAGCACCTCTAGAAGGGAATCTGGGGCCAGTGTTGCCATGGCAACCACAGTACCAGTGATTGTTATTCATTACGCTCAGGGGATAGAATTTTATGAACTGGAATAAAAACTGCAAAGCAGCTAACATTGTGGAAAGAGCAATGGAGTCGGAGCTTTCCGTGGGCTCAGCAAAGTTACTCCCAAGCAGAGTAACTCTGAACAAGTTACCTGCTCTTGCTGGGACTCAGTGGCCCCACCTGTCAAATGGCACACCTGCATAAGTGTGGGGAGGGTTCGATGAGACAATCTGCAAGCTCTCTGAATTGGTGGATGCCTGCAGGAGCGTGGGAGCAAGATGAATGCACGGAGGGGCCCTCCACACACACCCGCCAGCTCTTGGGAGAGGGTAAAGAATCATAAGGGTATCATCAAAGGCTCCGTTTTAAGTCTAACTCCCAAGGCCAGAAATCAGGAATGTGCCTGTTGGCTCAAAGGAAGGCAGGCTCACTCTTTTCTCCCTTAGAAGGAAACCGTCTTCCTTGGGGGGGAACACCAGCAACCTCAGCCTTCGTCCCATTTATCGCTCCCCAAAGTCATCCTGCCTGTCACCCAGTCATTCCCCTTCCTGAAAGCAATGCTCAGGGAATCATTTGATGTATAGAAAAAGCTCAGACACAAAGAAGTGCTTCATGGTGTCGTTTACAACAGGGAACCTTGGAGTGCAGCCCAACATCCAAACACAGGGGCATGGCTAAGGGAAGCAGGACACACATCCCCAGCCACAATATTACAACAGCCATTAGAAACTGTACTTCCTAAGAGTTTTCACTCACTTAGAGAAAGGCTTACCCTCTAAAGATAAGTAGGAGAAACAAGACACCAAGTGGTGTGTGCCATATGATTTTTTTTTAAGGACATAAGAAAAAAATACTTGGTTTGGGGTAAATTCTGGTTTCTTTATTGAACTCTTCTTCACTTTCCAACTCTTCTTCACTTTCCAACTTATGTATTATTATAAGCTAGAGAAATTAATAAACCCCTTCTAAGAGGTAGATCTTGACAGGGAGGCAACAGGGTTTGACTGCCTCCGGTTCAAATCTTGACTCTGACATTCTCTAGCTGTGAACTTCAGGATTCCCTTGACCTCTCCAAGCCGTGGTTTCTATGGTTTACATGGGATGGTATCGATGCCTATGCCAGAAGGCTAGTGTGAGCAGGGAATGAGACAAGATCCCTAGAATGCCTAGCACAGGACCTGGCACATAGTAGGTGCACAGTAAATGGCAGCTGTTGCCTGGGTTCCCTGTGGCCATTATCTCAGACCAGGGCTGGCCAAGGCCTCAGCAGACTTTCTGAATCTTGGCCTCTGCCTCTCAGCCTGAAGAGCGTTGACTCTCTCATGCTCTCTCTCACCCTGGATTCCAGTCTCATCTGGAGAGTCTGCCCCCTCCCCTACCAGCCCAAGCCCATCCCAGATACCAGTCTCCTTGGATATGCTCAAGGAACTGCCCGCAAGGTTGCTCCAGAATGCCCAGCTGAGTTGGGGCTTACCCCAGCCTCGGTGCAGCCTCCCAGTCCCATCCAGCATCCAGGGGGCCCCAGTTGCTCTAAAAGAAATTCTCCAACCCCAGGGACTGTGCATTTCTCTTAGCCTGTCCTACTTTCTCCGGATCCTCTGGGAAGACACAGCTGGGACCTCAGAGGAGAAGAAGCCGGTGCTGAGTCAGTCTCTGCACCCCAAGCCTGGAGGAGAGGAGCGTCTTTCGATGAATCAGCCCCACCATGCCTGGTGACAGACATGCTTTACCTCTGATAATTCCACCACTTTTGGCACCCAAGAGGCAGGGAGAGACAGAGCACAGCAGGCAAGAGAACAGTGAATATTTTGTGGGAGCCGGAGGCAGCTGAAAACCTGTGGAGTGACAGGCAGAGAGAAGCAGACGGGAGAGGGGACAGGCCCAGAGGTGTCAGCGCTGTGGGGTGGGTGGAAGGTAGGCTCGAGGGGGCACGAGACCCGTCCTCTCTCCCTGCCTTTCTTCTCCTTTTCCTTCATTTCCCCTCCTCTCTCCTTCCCTCCTCCCTTCATTCCTTCATTCCTTCCTCTACTCATGAATTCGTTCCTATTTTTGATTTCTTCTTTCATCTATTTATTCAAGTGATATTCCTTTCGCTCCTGCTCTCTGCTGAGTCCTGCACTGGGTGCTGGACACTGGGATGAAAAACACAGCTCCGGTCCACACACGCTGACCATCTCAAACCCCATCACTCCAGAGAGGCCACGGCTGACCATCCTCTGAGGGTGTCTAGGAGGGCTTCCCCGAGGCAGCGCCTGCCATGTAGAAGGGTGAGCCCTTTGCCCAGCAGGCAAGGCAGGGTCAGGCATCTGGGCAGAGAACAGTGTTGCAAAGCATGGAGAGGAACTGGCTGGGAGTGGCCAGCAGTGAAAGTGTGGCCAGATGGTGAGGGGGTGATATGCCACTTGCCTGACATACTCTGGGCCAGGCACTTTGATAAGCACACTCCCTTTTACAGATGGGGACACTAAGGCTCAGAGAGTTACATGACTTGCCTAACATCACACAGTCCCTAAGTGGCAGAGATGGGACTTGAATCCAGGCCTAGGTGGCTCTAATGGCCATGATCTTGCCCCTTGACCCCGATAAACTTCAGGGGTTTACAGAGGTGCCACCACTGACAGGTGACAGATGAAGTAGATTCCTGCAGCATCTGTGTGCACAGGGTACTTCTCTGCTGTCCACAGAGGCAAGGGGCTTCTGTCCTGCAGGCAGGAGGCCTCACCATGCCCTGTGCCCCTGGGGAGAAAGCTCTCTGCTCGGGGCATCGTGCAGGGTCTGGCTGGGAAATTAGCCTGAATGGTTTGAAGGATGGCGCTCTAACCCATACCCCAGCACCTAGGTCTGATTGGGCACCTGCTCAGGCGCCTCCAGGGGCCAGCTGCCAGAGGTGGTGGCAGGTGGACCATGCAGCAACTACTTGCTCCCAGCCTGCCCTTGGCCTCTGGGAATCACAGAGTTACAGACAGTGGGACCCAGGAACATGCTTGGAGGCATTACCACCAAAGGCCTGTGGGTGGCAGTGCTAGTGCCACCAGCCAGGAGCTCGTGACTTCACTGGGTGCTATCACCTCCCCATCTCTAAAACGCACGGGATACCCTCCACCGCCTCAGGGCTGGTGTCTCCTCTTTGCTAGGCAAAGGGCAGGGTAGCCTGCATAGTGGAAAGACTGAGGGCTTTGGAGGCAGAGTCCTGGGTCCAAGTCCCAGCTGTGCGACCTCACCCCTGGGAACCTTGAATTCTTCGTGTCAGATGCTGTTAATAACATCTCCCTCAATACCTAGTGAAAGTAGGTATTCACGCAACCTACATGACATCACAAAAAACTAAGCACCGACTATTCTAGTTGCACTCATTCATTCATTCATTCATTCATGTGTTCAGCAAACATGTTTTGTCTGTGTGCTGGGCACCAACCTAGACATGATGGTGGGGGTGGGATACCCCAGAGACTAGGAGGGATGATGTCTCTGCTCTATGGAGCATACATTCGGTTGGGGTGGGCGCTGGAGGGTTACAAAAAAACCTGGGTACTGTAATGGCAAGTGGCTGGGAAGCTACTCGAAGCAGGATGATCATGGAAGTCTTCACTGAAGAGGCAAAAAGCAGAAAGGAGCCAACCATGCAGAGACCAGGGGAAGGGATTCTGCACAGAGAACAAACAGTACCTGCAGAAGCCCTGAGGAGGGAAGGGCCAGAGCCTGACCACTGCCACCACCGTTTACTGCAGAAACCAGCAGATGAGGAAAGAGAGTCCTAATACGGTGCTCCCCTTTCATTCCTGATAGACTTAGAGTCCACACAGCCCTCACGGAATGACTAATCTGTCAGGGAGCTTAAAAAGCAGCTCCCTATCTGCCTTCAACAAGTTTCTTTTCTTCTCTGCATCTCCATTTTTTTCCATGTGTGCAAGGGCTGCTAAACTCCCTTCCAGCTGGAGACCAAGAGGGCGGTCCTGGTAAACCTCCTGGAGCAGGGAAAATTGGCCCAGGGCTTAGGCAGGTGGAATCAGAGAGACAGCAGAGACCTCCCTTGAGCTGGTCACACTCCTGAGGCAGTCATAAAGACAAGAAGACTCTTAAGTGACCAAAAAGCTTAGGACAGATTTTATCAAAATGGTTACATTATAGGGGTGCCCTTAGGTATGGGTCTTAACTACAGATGATCTTTCATGGTCTTCAGGGTAGTTTGCCTGCATCTCTTAAGACACACCTTTAGGCTGCTTTGTATTCATTGTGTCTGATCTCCCTCAGAGAGCTGTAAGGATCCCGGTATTCGGGAAACACACTCATTCTTGTGTCCCTGGTAACAAGAGGTCCTGTATCCTGCATGCTAATGAACACTTAGCAAATGTCAGTTGACTTTCTAAAAAAAAAAAAAAAAAAAAAAAAAAAAAAAAAAAAAAAAAAAAAAAAAAAAAAAAAAAAAAAAAAAAAAAAAAAAAAAAACGACTTCCCCATTTGTTGGCTATGTGATGTTGGGCAAGTTTCTTAACCTCTCTGAGCCTCAGTTTTCTCATCTGTAAAAGGTCATTTTGAGGATTAAATAAAATTGCACATGTAAAGTGCTTAGCCCTACATCTACCACAGATTCAGTTCCCAGTAAATGTTACAATTAATAGTATTATTAACTGCGGATGATGATGGTGATGGTGGTGGTGATGATGATGGTGGTAGTGGCGATAGTGGTGGTGGCGGGGACAGTGGCTGTGTGGATGGCAGTGCTGATCATGGCGGCCAAGTTAGTGGCGATAGTGGTGATGTTATTGGTGGTGATGGCGGTCATGGTGACAGTAATGGTGGTGGTGATGGTGGTCATATTGGTGGTTATAGTGGCAGTGGTGGTAGTGGTGATGTTGGTCGTGACGATGGTGGCTGTGGCAGAGGAGGGAGAAGTAATGGCGGTGGTGGTGACAGTGATGAAGACAATGATGATGTATGTGATGGTGATGACAGTCCTGCCTAGGTCAGCTCAGCTTAACCCAGAATCACCGCCCGCACTGGCCCCCTGGGTCCAGCTGATATTTGGCCAAGCAGGTACTTGGAAGCCTGACAAGGCCATTTGGCCTCAGTACTGCCATTGAGGTGGAAGCAGAAAGCAGACACCCACACTCAGTAAGAGGCTGGGATGTTTCCTATGGCATGTTCTGCCAACAAAAGGTGAATGTAATAATTTTGAAAGGAATGTTTGTGCACTGAGCTGCTGAACAGCCATTTAATACGGTGCAGGGAAGGCAGGACACGGGCAGTAAGTACGTATCCCTTAAACCCGCAAGGACAGCAGGAAAGGGGCTTCATATGGAAACAAACCACGAACCTTTATTGAGCACCTACTGTGTGCAGGCCAGGCTCTGTGAAAGACACGGATGAGCATGAAACCCGGTTGATACCTCTGCAAAGCTAAGTGCAGGCAAGGGAAGGCAAAATACGTAGAATTAAAATGCTGGCGTCTGTCCATCATGCAACAGACGTGCGCTAAACATCTAGTATGTGTCAGGTCTGTGGTAGGTACTGGGAACACCGATGAAAGGAAGGCTCTGTCCTCAAGGAGCTCCCAGCCCCGTGTGGAAGACAGACGAGAACAAACACCCACAGAACAGCGGGTGCCGTATAATGACCATCACTCATCGAGGGCTCGTTCTGTGCCAGGCACTCAGCTTTGACTTGCGTCATCTCGTGCATCTCATTGAGATACTCTCACCATGAGTCTGTGAAGCCACTGCCATTATGACCCCCACTTTACAGAGGAGCAACCTGGGGCCCAGAGTGATAAAGTAACTTGCCCTGGGCCACTGAGCTCCTAAATGGAGGAGTCAGAATTTGAAAATGGCCTTGGGGCTCTTAGGCACCCTCTGGTGCAGGAGAGGGAGAGCTCACAGAGCACAGCCCTGAGCCGGGTCACAGAGGACAAGAAGGAGTGTGCCAGAAGCTGGGATGTGGAGGTGGGCAGGGTTGGGCAGAACAAGGCATTCTGAAAGGAGTCGCAGCGGGAACCATAGTGCAGGGGTGAGAATGCCCCGGCACTCCCAGGGGACAGGGAGAAGAGCCGGGTCGCCAGGGCGGACAGTTCCTGCAGGTGAACGGGGAGTGGAAGCTGCTGGGTTGGGGGCGGGAGGCAGGTGCAGATGACTGGAGTGAGAGCAGAATTGTCGGGAACCCAAAGCAGCCGACAGCTGAGCTCTGTGCTCTGCCGGGCAGGCAGTGCAGGAAGGAAGTGTGACTCTGGCCTCCAGACCCCTGGTGCTTAAGGAAGCCAAATCCTTCCTGGGCTCCCGTTGAAACTCTGCTTTCAGATATGGCAGATGCGGTGGGAAAAAAGAAGCTTTGGAGTTATGCAGACCTAGGCTAGAATTCCAGCTCCACCCCATACTGTCTCTACAGCTTGGAACAACTTATCTAACCTCCCTGAGCCTCAGTTTTCTCATCTGGGAAATGCCTCAATAATACCGTACTTTTGTGAGAATTAAATGGCTTGATATTAGTAAAAAATAAAACACTATCCTAAGGTCTGGCACCCAGTAGATGTTCATAAATAATAGGTCCCTTTTTCCCTACCCTTCTCCTCCCTTCTGGTTTTCCCAGTTTCTATATAGTATAGAAAACTTACAGCCTCAATTTTCTAAGATTTTCCTGATCACAAATATTCTGTTCCTACAAACCATCCAAGATCCCAAGAATTCTAAAGTTTTTTTATCCAAGCTACATCTTCCATAATGTACATCACTCCTGCGAATCCTCTGTGGGTGCTGACTTGGAGTTCAGACAATACAACCCCCTTATAGGGAAGATGCAGGATCAATCAATACACATAATGAGGAAGGAAGCTTATCACATTTCCCAATGTCCCACCTGCCCTTAGATTAGAAATGGACCTAAAATACTCATCTAAAGACACATGAGGTTGGGTGATTCTGGAAGGTGCAAGATGCACCTGTGCCTGGAGGCCGGGGATGAGAGGACACAACACCCCATCGTCTCTTCTCTGACCTCTAGACCCT
The DNA here is from genome assembly GCF_000696425.1 of Galeopterus variegatus. Lineage (NCBI taxonomy): Eukaryota > Metazoa > Chordata > Mammalia > Dermoptera > Cynocephalidae > Galeopterus > Galeopterus variegatus. The sequence goes on from NW_007726253.1 coordinate 297,530, forward strand.
TCTATCCAGCTGCCACTAGGATGCGTCAAAGGAAGTACAAACCCAGCATGACCAGGACTCAATTCCTACCCTTTACCCCAAAACCTGGGCGTCCCCCAACCTCACGTTCACTGCTTCAGTCAGTGGCTCACCTTCCTGTCTAGAAGGATGTTCAGAAATCTAGAGGTCATTGTCAACACTCCCTGCCATCCCCTATACTCAATCTCCCACCGAGCCTCATCTGTGTTACTGCCTGATGATCTCCCAATTTTGTCCCCTTCCTCCATCTCCACCTTCAGGACCCTAATTCAAGCCCCCGCCTTCCCTCACCTCGACAATCCCCACAGCCACCAACTGATGTTCCTGCTTCTGGTCCACCCACTCTTCGTGCTCTCTTAATGTCACTTCCTTGGTGAATGGCTCTCACTACTTTCAGAATAAAGGCATCACTGCCTTAAAGACAACCTTCTATAATGAGCCAGAAAGGTCCTGGGGAGTCAGCTCTGCCTTCCTGTCTATTCTCACTCCACACCTGTCTCCACTCAGCCACACTGCCTTCCTCTCCCTTCTGCATGCTCATCCCGCTGTTTCCCACCCCGGGGCCTTTGCACATGCTTTTTCTTCCACCTGGAAAGCTCTTCTAGCCTACACAGCACCTTACACTACCTGGAAAGCTCTATAACTATATAGCACCATCTACTTAACATATCAGCTGAAGGACACTTTCTCCAGGAAAGCTTTCATCCCCTTCCAGATTAGTCCTGGGCTCCCACTCAGCACCACACGTTTCTGTGTAGCACTTATCCAAGCTGCAATTGCATACTGATGTGCGTGGCCATTTGATTTACTCCAGTCTCTTTGAAACTGAGCCCCAGGGCAGGGATTATGGCTGGTTTTGCTCATTCCAGAACAGAGGGCCTGGGTTGTAAGCCAGAATCAGGTGAATGAATGCATGCATGCTTCTTCAGGTACACCCCCTTAATCCTCCATCTTTGATAAACCTTAGAATCATACAAAAGCAGGTGGTGACCTGCCCAAGTCACACAGCAAGAATGTAGCTGAGCCAGGACCAGAAGGATCCAGGCTTCCTGGCAGGAATGGCTTCTCCAGCCTTGCTGACTGGGGGTCCTTGTTCCACAGTGGAGAGAGATATTCAGGAAGGGGTGCCCTGGAGAAATGTCAAGGGCCAAAGGGGGGAAGAACTGTAAAGCCTCCTGTGCACCTGGGCTCTAATCCAAACTGCAAAGCACCCTGGTGAGAAAAATATGTTTTCCACATGTTATGCTGGGCCCTGCTATACCACATGCAAATATATGCAAATTATGTGCAAACACAGTCTCCAGCTTGGATAAGAAAAACCAAAAGCCTGGTTCCAGGGGGAGTCATCTAAGACTAGACCAAGCTGGCAGGCCCTTCTGGTCGGCAAAGCTCTGATGCAGCCCCGTTGGCCACATGACTAAAATGGGGGAGGTAGCAGGTGGAAAGAGCTCCCCCAAATAACCCCATCCTTCTGCCCTCCAGAAACACAGATGGACTTGTGTGCTGTGAACTTTGGGCTATTTTTCCAGGAGCAGGGTCACCCCCAGCCCATCCTCAGGTCAGTTGCAGAAATATCTCCGTCGCTCACGGCCTCTCACTTTAGCCTGTGTCCGAATTGCCTGTGTGTGAACTCAAAACCAATTCCATGGCCCCCCTTCAGAGATAGAACTTGCAGGTTCAGGAGGGCCCTCACATTTTGCTTGGCTGACAAACTCCTGTTCCTCTTTCCTTTGCAGCTCAAGGATCCCCTGTAAATCACAACCTGCCTGCCACCCCCACCCAGGACTCCTTCCCTCCTCAGGTCTCCCACAACCCTGGATGCCCTACAGCAGAGCCCTGGGCCCCTGGGAGCAGTTTCCTCTGTAAAGATCTGCCCCATCCACTGCACTAGGAAGGCCATGGGGGCACATGACCTGGGGGGCGGTAAGTGAATGAATGAATGGACGTATATGATAGGGGATCAACTAGAGAATGCATGTTCCATCAATGATCTCTCCAGGAATCCCAGAGGATCCGAGAGTGCCAGTGAGGCACAGACACTGGGAGCTGGGTGGATCCAGCCTCCTGGCCTGGGGTGCCCCAAGGCCTGTCCCTGCCTTGGCTGACATCTTCCATGGCTCCTGCTCCCCTCTTCCTCCGCCCCCCAGCATCAGCCTAATCTGCTGTCAGCAGCAGTTTTTCGTCCAGAAACTGAGCTGTTCCTTGAAACCTCACATCCCATGATTAGATCTATGGCAGCTTCCTAAGCTGCTGGGTGGTTTCCATGGCAACCTGGCTGGTACAGACTGGCAGTGGGCCACCTGGAGGAGAGGGAGGGAGGAGGCGGAGACAGGTGCAGGGTTGCTGCTGAGGCAGGGCTGTGGAAGAGGATGGAGGGAGAGAGAGGACAGAGAAACCCAGAGAGCCCTGGGGAGAGGAAGGATGGGAGTCGTGGGGATACTGGGGTGAGTGGGGTGAGCTGCAGAGGCTGGGAGAGGTGGGGAGAGGTCAGATGGAGGTTAAAGGAGGCTGGAAGTTTGGGAGATGAGGGGAAGGCGGGAACTTGGGATGAGGAGGTAGGGCGAGTCTGGGAGTGAGGGCTGGGTCTGAGGAGTGGTGGGGAACTGGGAAAGATGGAGCAAAATAAGAGGGATGAAGGCAGGAGGCAGAGAGAGCCTGGTCGGGTGGGGGACGGAAGCAGGAAGCCAGAGGCTGCCAAGTTGGAGAAACTGAGGTAGAAAATGGCCTCTGGTCCAGACCCACACTGACACACACCTTGAATTAGGAAAAGAGATGGACACAACCACTGCCCCACAAGGGCCCCCAGCCTCTGACTTCAGCCCTTCTCCAGGCTTGGGGCTGGGCCCATTCACAGCCAATGACTGAGCCCAGCAGCAGCTACAGAGGGGGCCTAGCAGAGGAAAGATCCACTTGACACTTGAAAGTCCAAGGAGCCTCATCAGAATGTCCCCACATGGCTGAAGCACCCCCATTCGTGATGACACTGAATAATGTGGAGCTTGGACTCTGGGGGGAAGCTCGCCATGCCTCCCTGGCAAACAGTGATGCTGGCGAAGAGATACAAAGGCACCTTCGGTGTGAGGGTCAGCATGAAGATGCCCACCCGCCTGAGAGAACCGATCCCCGAGGGCTGCGAGACGAGAGCTGGAGTCGCCTTGTCAGGACAGAGTGGGGTCAGGAGTTCAAGCATCGCCCCAACTCACTGACCAGCCTGGGCTCATCTGCAGTCACTCCTGTGCAAAATGTTTGCGGCAGGTGAAGCACTTGGCAGGGGTCCTCCATCTGTAAGTGACAGGAGCCCAACTCAAAGTGGCTTAACCCAAAATGAAATGTATTTGCTTATGAAATTGACAAGTCCAGCTGTTTCAGGCATGGATCCCTGCACTCCAAAGATGTCCTTGGGGAACCCTCCCCCCTTTATTTCTTTGTTGCTTTATTCTCAGGCCATCTCTCCCCCAGAGGTGGCATATGGTCACCAGCAGCTCCAGGCTTACATCCTATCCCAGCAGAAAGAGGCATCTCTCTCCTAGTGATGCCAGCAAAAGTCCCAGGGCTGGAGCTCACTGGGTAGGGTTGGGTTGCATGCCCATCCCTGCATAGTGACAGTGACAGTGAGCCCTCCAGCAGCTGGTCATGCACCAGGGACTGCTTTAGGTGCTTTGTATGTATTAACCCACTTAATCCTGAAAAAGGTCAGTGCTACTCTTATTTCCATTTCACAGATGAGGATATTGAGGCACAGAAAGCTTGTATAACTTGTCCATAGCTAATGAGCGGGAGGGCTGGAATTCCAACCCCAACTCAGGCAGTGTGGATTCAGGATTGTTAGGGAAACAAGGGGCACCTGGAGGGCTTGTGAAAGCACAGATTCCTGGGTCCCAGACCCAGAGATTCTGATTCTGGAGATCTGGGTGGGGCCCAGGAATTCGATGCTGCCATCTACAGACCACGCTTTGAGAAACACTGAACTACCCTCCGGTGCTTCTCATGAGTGGTTTGGTTCCAACCCAGGTATGGAGGAGGTAGGGAACCAATACCTAAGCCACAGGGACCAAAAATGAGGGAGGCTGGGCACAAAGGAAGAAAACAGTTTCTGTGATCACAAGAAAGGATGCATGAGCAACTAGGCACCTGTGTCTTACTTTCCTTATCTATGATTTGGGGCTCTTAAGAATACCTGCCTCATAGGATTGTTGGGAGGATGAAATGAGGTGATATCTTAAAGCACTGAGAATTGTGCCTGGAACACAGTAAGTATCCAATAAAAATTAGATACTCACTTAATACACCTATGCATGAACACACATGTCTGCTAACACTGTGAAAAGGAACACAAAAGCCACTCACTTGCAAACACACGTGAGGATGCAAACATTTGCAGAACACACACAACTTTGAGCACATGGGCACATGTGAAATCTCAGACACACATAAGTATGCACATGTGAATACATGTGCTCAAAGGCCTTTGCACACACAGTGAGTTTGCCCAAGTTTGTTCTCATGGATCCTCAGTGAGTCCACTGCTGCTGTCTGCTCCCCCCAGTAAGCAATCCTTGATGGGTCTCAGAGGGAGGAGGTGGGGTCTGTAGCAGGGCAGTGTCATGGTTAAGAACCAGATGTTTACTTCAATCGGAGTTAGACTTGGGATTGTTTCCACCTATGACTAGCTGGGCAACCTTGAGTACATTGCTTAACCTCTCTGAATCTATTTCCACCATCATAAAATGGGGATCACAAAGCACCTACTTCTCAGGGTGGTTGTGAGAATTAAGGGGGTAAAGCACTTAGCACAGCTTCTGGGCTACATAAAGTGCTCCGTGAGAGTTAGCTATGATTATTGTTTTATTATGACGATTATTTCTGACTTCAGGAATGGCCTCCAGACGCAGAGAGAAATCAATGCACATTTGGACAAATAGCCAGGACTGGGTCAACCCTCAAAGCCACCAGAAAACCAGGTTCTTCTGCCTGCCACCAAAGCTGGGGAGGCAGCGACAGTGCTGAGTGACTGCTACCCTACCAGAGCTGCAGCACGCCCAGCGTGTTGACAGCTTTCCTCAAGTACTCAGCGTCTCCCCTGCAGCTACGAGTGGCGGGGCGGTGTTTATAAATTACAGCAACATGTAATTTTTATGCAGTGATTTGTGTAAACTTATAGAATCCATATTAGGTGTGGGCAGACATGACTTGTGTTGCCGAATGGCCTTCTCAGTGGGCAGGCAACAGGGAGCCTGGCTTGGGGGGACCGCCTGAAGTCACCAACAACAGCTCCACACCTGAAGACGAGAGGATGCTAGGCCAAGATAGCATCCACGACAGCTCCCCAAAGCCCTCCTAAAGCTGGGTCCCAGATCCTGCAGATTCCTCCTGCTACCCCCTTCCACTCTCCCTGGCAGTCAAACCGAATGGTTAAGAACTCAGGCTTTGGGGCCGGCCCGGTGGCGCACTGCTACAGTGCGCCGCTTGGGAGCACAGCAGCGCTCCCACCGAGGGTTCGGATCCCACATACAGACCAGTTCCCGCTCACTGGCTGAGCGAGGTGCGGGCACAGCACCGAGGGTTGCGATCCCGTTGCCGGTCCCGGTCCGGTACGGGCGCGACACTGAGGGTTGCGATCCGTTGCCGGACACGAAAAAAGACAAAAAGAAAAAAAAAAAGAACTCAGGCTTTGGAGCCAAACAGACCCAGATTCAAACCCTGACTCTGCTACCTTCACCCTGCAAGGCCTTGGTGAATCACATCAGCTCCTGGGGGCTTTCGTTTCTCCTCTGTAAAACAGAGCAAATAAAAGAGTCTACCTCATAGGGGGATCGCAGAGCTCAAGGAGATAACGTACACACAAGTGCACTGGCACGTAGCAGTGCCCCACAAACGGCAGTTAGGACTCGCCACCAGCCTCGGCTCCTCAATAGGCATTGCCTGTCTTCGCCCTTTTTCCCCAGAAACAACCACTGGGCCTTGGCCCCAAGATAGCATCAGCTATTGGCTCCTGCAGGCACCACTTGGCGCAGACCCTCAGCAAACCACAGCGGCAGCATATGCGCCATGAGATGTATGACTCGCTTTTGTGTTTTTTAAACACATTGAGCATCAAACTGAAATCCACGATGATGGAGCATTTGTCTTACGTGTTGCTGTTCCCTCGGCACCTGGAACAATGCCGGCACTTGATCAGCACACAGTAAATATTTGTTGACTTGGGGATACATTTGTCCATCATTCATTGTATAGACATTATTGAGCACCTATTACGTTTCAGACACTGTAGGCACAGAGAGAAATCAAGCGTGGCCTGAGGGGACGGGGGATTCAGAGGCAAAGATGACACATGAAAGGTGGTAGCTCCTTCACAAGGCCTAGTCCCCTCAACAGCCCCAGGCTTCGCTGTGACCCTGAAGAGCTACTTGTGATCTCTACGCAAGGGCAGGAGCACTTGAAAGTCACCCCTTCCCACATTATTTATTCATTCAAAAAGTATTCGTTACCCAGCCCTAAACCCAACAATAATGCCAAGAGCCTGACTGGGTACTCTCTCCTTCAGGAACTTTCAAGAACAGCCAATCCAGATCATTCTATCTGCTGCCCTGCAATCCAGAATTGGTACATAATTCAGGTGTTTTGCTCGGGAGAGTATCTGTGTCCCATCTGGATACCAACTCTCTAAAACTGGCATGAAGAAGCTGAGAGGTCCCTTCCTGAAATGCCTCAGCCCCACTTACTCCAGAATCTGTAGACTATGCCTGCTTAAGTTCTGTTTAGCTTCTAGAATGCACTTGGGCTTTTCATGCAAATTAACAGACTCTTTGGCAGCTGTCACAGAAGGTGGCTTACAGTCTAACGTCCTGAGGCTGGCATTCAATGACCACGTACAATTTGGTCCCAACCCTGCAAAGATGGATGGGTAGATGGATGGGTGAGTGGATAGATGGGAGGATGGGATGTGGGGAGAGGAGATGTGCGGATGGATGAATGGGGGGTGTGGGCGGATGGGAGGATGGATGGATAAATGAACAGGTGGGTGGAGAGGCAGGTGGATGGATGGGTGAATGAACTGTTGACTTTCTCTCTGCCTCTCCCCTCTCCATGGGCCCACCCCTCTAGGCATGAAAACCTTCCCAATCTGGCCTCAACCCTGGATACATGGGTGGATGCATGGATGGATGAATGAATGGATGAGTGGATAGCTTGGTGGGTGGATGGATAGATGGATAGATGTGTCAACAGGTGGATGGGTCAATGAGTGGATGGATGAACTGTTGGCTCTGGATCTCTTCTTCCCTCTCAGTGGGCCTACCTGTCTGTACATGAAAACCTATGTACCACTTGCCTTGAGGGTTGCCTATGAGCTATTTATCCAGAGCCCAATGAGAATCAGCCTCCAACTTTTCCCTGCCCATGGAGAACCTCCAGCCAGCAAAATCTAGTGAAATAAGTGATGGAACATGAATAAACACTCAATCACCCTCTCATTCATTCGTCCATTCAGTCTTTCAACAAATATATATTGAGCACTGCTATGCACCAGACACTCTGCTAGGGACAGAGAGATAAACCAACGACCTGTTAGCTTCAGGGACCTGTTCAGGATCAGCAGGAGAAGCAAAAGGCCTACACTCCTCCACATTCTCACACACACATGTTTGGATTTACACATTTATACAGATGCCCAGCCCCTCTTCCCTTTCCCCCATCCCAATTAGACCTCCCCCAACCCAGTCCCAGTGAGGCACCTTCCTTGGGGTTGTCTGTGCTTTCCCTAGGTGATATCGCAGGGCAATCTTCTTCCAGGTCTAGTTTAAGCTTGTCTACTCATTGCCTCCTATCATTACATCATTGTCACATGTGCAGTGGTAGACATACTGCACTGCTTTGCTCTGGTAGTGATAACCCTAATACCAACGGTGTGCCAACCTCAGTATGCTACTCTGATCAAAACCCTGCAAACAACCAGTCATTTACTTTCTGTTTCATCCTACAGATGCCAAATTATATTCAACTTATCTATCTCTTTTTACTTTCTAACCAAGGCTTGTTTCTCTTGGCTTAGATCTACTATTTTTTTTTTTTTTAATACTACAGAAAACCAAGTTCTCTTGGTTCTGAACCAAGAGAAGTTCTGGAATCATCTGGTTCTGAACCAAGGTGGAGCAGATGCACTTCTTATTCCTCCTGCTAAGTACAGCTAGAAATCTTGGACATTATATCTAAAACAAGCACAAATAGACTCTGACACCTATTGCACACAGGTACCGATATTCAACTCTGTACCCCACAGATATATGCAATCAACTATGTTACAATAAAAAATAAATAAAATAGGGGCCGGCCCGGTGGTGCACTGCTATAGTGCGCCGCTTGGGAAGCGCGGCGGCGCTCCCGCCGAGGGTTCGGATCCCACATACAGACCGGCTGCTCACTGGCTGAGCGAGGGGCGGGAGCGACGCCAAGGGTTGCGATCCCGTGGCCGGTCCCGGTCCGGTACGGGCGCGACACTGAGGGTTGCGATCCGTTGCCGGTCACGAAAAAAGACAAAAAGGAAAAATAAATAAATAAATAAATAAATAAATAAAATAGGCCCTGAAAGTTGAAGAGAAGGCAATGGCTAGATACCTCAGGACCTGAGGGTTGACACAGTGGTGAATTCCTTCCTTGAGTTTTCTTTTTGTCTCATTATCTCAGACTGGGTGCTGCAGAAACCAGCATCTTGGAAATGCCATTGAGAGCAGAATTTTAAAAGCCCCAAGGAGAGCTTGCTCTCATTAGACAAAGGACCAGGAAAGAACCTAGTACACAAAAAACTTCTAGATGATAACCACTGCACTCCAGCCAAACACCGAAAGAAAAAATGTGGCCCCATCCCCAACCCCATCAGCAAATGGCAAGTGGGAAGCTGAGAGCTCCACACTCATTAGACTGTAAGCAAGCTCCCCTCCACACCACCCCCACCCCAAAAGGAGTTGTATCAAAGAAGACTCAGCAGAGAGCCAGGACTTTCATACCTGCTAGATGGTAACACCCTGCTCCCCCACCCCTATCGTGGTATCAGGGAGGCTACATGGGGGGCTACATGGGGATCATGGACTTCCAACCCCACCCAGTAGTAGTGAGGCACCCCTCCCCTCCCCTCCCTGCTGGGGTGATGTTAGAGAAGACTGAGTGGAAACCAAAACATTCACTACCGTCCAGCAGTAATGAAGCCTTCTCCAGCTCCAGTGTCAGTGGAGGCTTTGTGGACAGTAGTAATTCCCCCTCTCCCAACCAGGGAGGTGACAATGGAGACCTAGTGTAGAACCTGAAATCCCATCTCTACCCAACAGTAACAAGCCACCCCTCTCCCCTCGGGTGTCAAAGGAGGACAAGGGGGGACCTGAACTTTCACTCACCTGGAAGTAATAAGGTGGTATGCCCCTTCCCCCACTGGCATGGTGTCAGAAGATTTAAATAAGATCCAGAATCTCATAACATAATACCCAAAATATCCAGGATATCATTGAAAATCATCCATCAAAACAAGAACCAGGGAAAACTTAACTTGAATGAGAAAAGACAATCAACAGATGCCAACAAATAAAAAGACACAGATGTTGGAATCATCTGACAGATTTTAAATCAGCCATCATAAAAATACTTCAGTAAGCAATTTCAAATATACTTACAACAAGTGAAAAAATTAGAGTCTCAGGAAAGAAGTAGAAGATATAAAAAAGAGTGACATGGAAAACTTTAGAATTGAAAAATACAATAAACAAAAATTTTAAAAAATATCATGGATGGGCTCAACAGCAAAATGGAGAGAAAAAAGGAAATAAATAGTGAATTTCAAGATGGAAATTGCCCCATCTGAACAAGAGAAGATAGACTAAAAAAAAATGAGCCTCATGGACCTATGAGACTATAACCATGGAACCCAGAAAAAAGTGACACAATACTTTTCAAGTACTGAACTAAACAAAAGAGCTGTTGACCCTGAATTCTATATCTGGTGAGGTTTTCCTTCAGGAATCAAGGAAAAGTCAAGACGTTATAAGACAAAGAAAAATAAATAATTTGTTACCAGGAGACCTACCCTAAAATAATGGCTAAAGGAAGTTCTTGAAATAGTAAGGAAATGAAAGAATCTTCAAACATCAGGAAGAAAGGAAAAACAACAGAAAAAGCAGAAATATGGATCTATGTTATAGGCTTACTTTTTCCTCCTGGTTTTTTAAGTTATATTTGGTAATTAAAGCAAAGAGCATAATATTTTTGATGTGGTTCTCAATATGTGTAGAGAAAATATTTAAGACAATTATGTTTTAAATGAGGAGGGAAATAGACTTCAAAGGAGGTAAGATTTTTACATTTCACTCAAACTGGTAAAATGTCAGCATCAGTAGACTGTGATAAGTTATGTATGTGATAAGTTATGTATGTACAATATAATACCTAGAAAAAAAACACTAAAAAGGATCTATACAAAGATATACACTTAAACACACCATAAATAAACCAAAGTAGAATTCTAAAAAATGTTCAAATAACCCACAGAAAGGCAAAGGAAAATACAGAAATGAAAGACAGAGGGAACAGAAAGCAAAAAGTAAAATGGCAGACTTAAGCTTTAACATATCAATTACAGTAAATGTAAATGGTCTAAATATATCAATTAAAAGACAGAGATTGGCAAAGTGGATTAAGAAAAAAAACAAAAACAAAAAATATGATCCAACTATATATTACCTACAAGAAATTCACTTCAAATATAATGATGTAGATAAGATGAAAGAAGAAAATATAAAAGGATATATCATGCAAACAATGATCAAAAGAAAACAGGACTGGCTATGTTAATGTCAGGTAAAGTAGCACAGTAGCTTTGCTTGTAAAAGCCAAAAACTAGAGACAATCATGTACTACTCAGCAATCATATCATGGAATACTACTCAGCAATAAAAAGAAATCAGCTATTAATACATGCCACAACTTGGATGGACCTCAAGGGCATTACGCCAAATGAGGAAAAAAAAAATCTCAAAAGGTTACAAACTACTATTTCATTTATATAATATTCTCAAAATGATAGAATTATAGAGCAGGAGAAAAGTTTAGGGGTTGCTGAGGTTTAGGAATGGTAGGGAAGAGGGGGTGGCTCTATTTTCAATGTTTGGCAGCTGACAGCATTCAAGGCCACCACTGCCCCTTCTTCTTTTGCCCCACATCTGGGCAAGGTAATAAAACCTGGGTGCTCCCTCCTTTGGCACTAGCAGGAAGTTCAAACCACAAAGGCTACATCCCATGCACCAGGAATCTTCATCCCAACCCTTGAGGTCTACAAAAAAACTGCGTAATAACCTTGAGGTCCACCCATCTATAAAAACCACAAGTTTCCTTTTCCTTCACTCTCAAGCCATTTTTGAACCTGTTTAGCAGCTTTCCTGCTGTCTCTTGAGAGCCTCATTATATGAATAATAAATATTTAATACCCTCATGGTGTGTGTGTGTGTGCGTGTGTGTGTGTGTGCATGTGTGTGTTCATCAATCTCTGTAAGGATATAGCAGTGTCCGCCCAACACTGTGCCTGGCACATAGTAGGGACTCAGCCTCAGAGTAGAAAGTGAGGCGCAGACAGGGAGAGAATATGAGGAGCTCCGTAGTAAAGGGGTGCAAACAGAGGGGTTAGATGGGCCCATGGAAAGGGGATCGGTGCTGAGGCCCCCCAGATTCAGGCCTGCAATCAAAGGCAGTTACAGAGTGATGCTTATTCTCATTTAGATCAGTTTAGTTTCATTCTACAAATATTCTCTGAAAGCTCTCCTGTGCCCAGCTCTGTGGGATAAATAATGAATCCCCGCCCTTAGCCATTCCCAGAACAAATGCCAGAGAAGTGCGAAGGGTCTCAGTTACTCATAGAGACAAAGATCAGACTGGGACTCCTTCAGGGCAGGGACCGTGTCTGGGTTATCTCTAGTCCTCATGCCCAGCACAATTGTGGCACACAGTAGGTGCTCGGTACAGATCCATGATCCTCTCCTTTGCACCTCACCAGCCCTCCTTTTTAAAAAGGCCAACATAGAAACTGTTATTCCAACTTCAGAGATGCCAGCGATGCCAGCGATGCCTCTCCAGAAGGAAGGAAGATGAGGATGAGAAGGGGACTGGGAATACGATGGGAGTGGGGGTGGAATTTCTCTGGAGCGGATCCTTTGGCTCAGATCCTTGGGTAGAAGACCCTGTGATTCCAGAGTAATGAGGTACGTGTCCAGGGTAAGCTGGCTGGTGAGAGCCCAAGGCCCCGGCTTCTGAGCCTGCCAGTCTTCATCCAGTTTCCTGGTATCTTTGAGAATGTCCCATTTTGTTTCCCTAGATTTGGAGAAAAACTCTTCAGTGGAAATGTTGGTGTTTGTCTTCTAGGCCCATCAGACCCAGGAAAGACCTGAAAACTCATACTGACCTTTGCAGGGAGTTCTAGCAGCAGGAAGAAAATTAGGTGAACCCTAAGGGCGTGTGCACTCAGGGGCCCTAAGCAGCTTGGTGTTGCTAAACGAGCTGAGCAGGGTTCGAATTTGGCTCCACTGCTTACCAGCTGTGGTATGATCTTAGCAAGTTAATGTTACATCTCTTGGCCTCAATATCAGTACCTGTAAAACGGGGATCATTATAGCAACCCCTAAGGTGGATGTGAAGATTCCCCATGGGAAGAAAGTGAGTTTTGTTTGTGTTTTTATTTGGGGGTAAGAATAAAATGGAATAATGAAAGGAAAGAACTTAGCCCAGTGCCTGGCACACGGTTGGCACCTCATACATGCGGCATCTCCAGTACAGGGGCAGGTATCTGGAAAAGAGGAAGAGAGACCCAAGGCGTGATGATGAAGGTGATAATGGTGATGATCATGGCAGTGGTGGCGGTGATGCGGGGGACGATAACAGGAGGACAGAAGAAACCTTTACTGAGAACCTACCTTAGTGCAGGTTAGACTGTTCTAGAAGTTTTTCGTACACTATCTTACTGAATCCTCTTACCAGTCATATTGTTAGCCCATTTCATGAATGAGGAACCAGACTCAGAGAGGTTAAGTGACCCACCCAAGATCACACAGCTCAATTCCAGGTCTGTCCAACTGTGGGACATCAACTCTCAACCGTAGTGAGTGGGATGCAGATAGGACTGTTCCAGAACCCAAGCCTGGGCCTCTACCCGAGAGAACTTTTTCTTATCAATCATCCTCTGCAGCTTCCTGATCTACTCTCTTGATTCATTCATTTAGCAACAAATGTTCACTGTGCCCAGCCGTGGGGCTGGGGACACTAGGGTGGCTCACATAGTTCCTTTCCTCCAGGGACACTCAGGTGATCTCAGGTGAGTTGGGGAGAGTTCTGCATAAACAATTAACTACAAAACTAGGTGATGAGAACCACCCTGGTGTTCCAGGCAATGGGAACACCAAGAGAGAGTGACACGTCACCAAGGCCAGGCACAGAGGCTTCACAGAAGAAGTGACTTGGGCCTGGTTTCAAGGGATGAAAAGGAATTGAGGACAAGGTAAAAATGGCAGAGGGGACTGCCTGTGCTAAGGTATGGGGGAGGGGAAGAAAGCCTGTCTAGGGAATGCTGTGGCCAGAGGAGGTGGTCCATGGAGGGGTCGTAAGGGGCTGGATTGCAAAAGGATCCTGAATCCAAGCGTGCAGTTTGGACTTTCCCCGAGGGCAGTGGACCCATGGAAGTGCGTTGAGCTGGGGAGTGAGATGATCAGGTTTGCATTCTCGAAGGCCAGCACCGAGGGCAGTGGTGGGCAAGAAAAAACCTGGGGAGGGTCCTGGAATGGGTCTGGGCCTCCTTTCCCAGGCAGAAGGCCAGAGAAGGGTGCTGAGGACACCCCGGTTGTGTAAATCTCCAACGGTCCTCTCCAAAGCCCTTTCTCTCACTACTTGTCCTTCATTTGAGCAACTGACACCCTGGGTGGAGGCATCAGACGCTGAAGACACACCCACGGTCTGCCACTTACCAGCTAAGTGACCTTAGACAGACCATTTAACTTGTCTGACCCTCAGTTTCCTCATTGGAAAAATGAATTATTGTAAAGTTGAATAGAATATCAAATAAAAGGGATTAGTCCAGGGCCTGGCATAAAATCGGTAGTTGGTAATGGTAATAATTGTCCCCATTTGATAAATGAAGAAACCGAGGCCCAGAAAGTTGCTGGGACAAAGTCACGCAGCCTGAGAGCATCCAAGCCTGGAGCGGAGGCCAGGTCTTCCCTCTCTCCTGTCCTTCACTTTGATCACGCTTCTCCTATAAATGGGCTCCAAGCTGCTCTGGGACTTTCCTGCTCTGTACAACATATACGGGACCCTGCTGGTGCCAGGAGTCAGGACAGGGAAATTGGCAGATACAGCAAGTATCAGAAGGGACAGAGCAAGGGCAGCCCCAGCAAGTCCCAGTGGGCTTAGAGAATTCGCCTTCACTCCCAGGTCGTATCCTCAGAGCCCACTGTTCCTTGCCAGCGTCTGGCCTCCTTCAGCAGGGAGGCATGCAGTGGGCACAGGAGGGACCTCCTCCTCATGGCCCTCCCCTCCCCCCTACCTTCCGACAGTGCACATAAATCTCCCCCACCCAGGAGCAGAGTCCTCATGAACAGGACTTCCCTGGGGCAAGGGTGAAAGCTAGTCCAAAATTCCTCTTGCTTAGGTATCAGGAGCTCTGGGTTCGAGTCCTGACTCTGCTACTAACTCACTGTGGGATCAGGACGTTTTCTCCTCGGGACCTCAGCTCCCTCCTCTCCAAGTGAGTGGGTCAGACTCTATGCTGGGCCTGCCCCACCTGCATCCTGGGGCTCCTTCTGTCTTGTTTGGCCCTCCTCCCTCCTCCCACCTCCCTCCTCCCTCCTCCCCCCTCCCTGTTCCCTCCTCCCTCCTCCCCCCTCCCTGTTCCCTCCTCCCTCCTCCCCCCTCCCTGTTCCCTCCTCCCTCCTCCCCCCTCCCTGTTCCCTCCTCCCTCCTCCCCCCTCCCTGTTCCCTCCTCCCTCCTCCCCCCTCCCTGTTCCCTCCTCCCTCCTCCCCCCTCCCTGTTCCCTCCTCCCTCCTCCCCCCTCCCTGTTCCCTCCTCCCTCCTCCCCCCTCCCTGTTCCCTCCTCCCTCCTCCCCCCTCCCTGTTCCCTCCTCCCTCCTCCCCCCTCCCTGTTCCCTCCTCCCTCCTCCCCCCTCCCTGTTCCCTCCTCCCTCCTCCCCCCTCCCTGTTCCCTCCTCCCTCCTCCCCCCTCCCTGTTCCCTCCTCCCTCCTCCCCCCTCCCTGTTCCCTCCTCCCTCCTCCCCCCTCCCTGTTCCCTCCTCCCTCCTCCCCCCTCCCTGTTCCCTCCTCCCTCCTCCCCCCTCCCTGTTCCCTCCTCCCTCCTCCCCCCTCCCTGTTCCCTCCTCCCTCCTCCCCCCTCCCTGTTCCCTCCTCCCTCCTCCCACCTCCCTCCTCCCTGTTCCCTCCTCCCCTCTCTTCTCCCTAGTTTTCTCCTTCCCAGCCACAGACTCAGACCTGACCACTGGTCCTATGAGTTTTGCTCAAGCTGCCTGGGGCTCCCAGGGTCCAAGAGACACAGGTTCCAACCCAGTTCTGTGCATCTCCCTGGTTGGCATTGGCAAGCGCCTCCTGATGCCAACAAATGCCTAGTCCTTCCACTCAGAGCCAGCGGTGCCCGAAAGAAAACCCCTTGGCCCAGTCTGAGCAGCTGCAGAGGTTGGCCAGAGCCGGGGTTTAAAAATATGACTGCCCAAGTACTCGGTGCCAACTGCCCACGCAGCCTGTGGGCAGTGCTGCCCACTTCACAGATGCCATCGCTGCCACTGTAGGTGGCACAAAGGGAACATGGTGGGGGATGGTTAGTCCAGAGAGGCCCGGGGGTGGCTAGTGAGGGGGAAGGACATTCCTCAGAACCTAGACCACAGAACAGGGCTGTTTACACCATCTGGCGCTGCACACTTCTCTGGTCTCTGGAGAGAACCAGGCCAATTCTGTTCGGACTCACGGTGTCATGTGTGCTGGAGTCTAACACACCTGGAATCAAATCCTGGCTCGGCCACTTATTGACTGTGTGAGTTTAGGTAAGTCACTTGCCCTCTCTGAGCCTCAGCCCCTATCTGCAAAGTAGGGATAATGAAAGTACCTACTTCATAGGGCTCTTATGAGAATTCAAAGAGGTGATGCCTGGAAAGGAGCTTGGCACAGGGCCCGGCCCGTAGTAAGTGCTCAGTCACTGGTAGCTGTCTTTGTTGTGACTTTTGTTCTTATTACGTGGCATGGCTGTTCTCCGCTAAAACTCAATCGAGGAGCAGAGGAGAGAGGAAGGGATGAGATGTCCTGGCTCCACTGTCTTGCCACCTCCAGAACCCCAAAGTCCAGGCAGGCACTTTCCAACGCAGCTGATGATGGGGTCGTTCTCCCTGTTAGACAAACAGGCAAACTGGGGTCCAGTGAGGGAACATGCCCTGCTCCAGCTGGCAAGAGAGAAAGAGTCAGAACCTAGAAATGTGGACCTCCCCCTCCAAGGCAAGAAAAACAAAGGATGCCTGGAACTGGGAGGGCCCCTAGAGATGTTTTCCAGAAAGAGAAACCGAGGCCCAGAGAGGGGAAGGGATTTGTCTAAGACCTGAGCAAGCGAGAAGCCAAGCCAGGATTCCTGACTCCCTGGCCAGTGCCCTCTCCTCCCACACCGCTGCTTCTCCATCTCCCTCCTGCCCCAGCCCTGCCACAGTCCTCAGTCCCAGAGTGGGCAGCTGAGCGATGTGGGAGCAGGAGCCTGGCCCTGCTCTGCCGAGGGCTTCTGCTGGGGGCTGTTTTGTTCCCCCAATCCCACCAGGGCCCGTTACACCCTTATGTAACCCACTCCTGATTACATAACCTACTGCTGCTTTCTTCCAGAGTGGGAGCTCCAGGAGCAGATTTGAGCATAGGGAGAGACCATGAGCTGCCTCCTATGAAAACAGGGTCATTAACAGCACTCGGGCTCCAGTGCCAGCTAATGGCCTTCACCTAGCCCTGGAGAAGAGGAGAGATCCAGGTAGGACTGGAGCCCCATGCCAGGGCAGGGCACAGAGGGAGGCTGTCATCTCAGGGGGTGGATCCTGCTGCTCCAGCATCCAGGGCAGGGACCAGCCCCCACACTCCCAAGTCCCAGGCAAGTTTATCAGCTCTGTAGAGTTCTCTGGAGAGAGACCTGGAGGCAGGCACGTTGAGCCCTATGGGCTCAGGAATTCCACGTGAGTTTGAGTTAAATCATCCTGGTCACTAGCCAAGCAACTACAGACACATCAACTCACTTCTCTGCATCTTAGTTCCCTTATCTGGAGAATGGGACTAAAAGAATCAACCCCATTGGTCTCTGTGAATATTAAATGAAATCCTGACTGGCAGGTGCCTGGCCCAAAGTAAGTGCTCAGTAGACAACATCCCCATTTGTAGATTAAAAACCCGAGGCCCAGACAGGTGATGTGACTTTAGGGGTGCACGTCAAAGCCATACATAAGATAGCAATCCCACCATGTACCGGGCACATGCCACACGTGTATGGGCTAAGCTACTCCCCCAAACAGCCCTGTGGGATAGGTGCTATTATTATCCCCATGTGATAAATGAAGAACCCAGACTTAAAGGATTTAAGTGACTTCCTTAAGACATGCACTTAGAAAATGGCAGAGCCAGGATTTGAACCCAGGCATCTGGCTTCAAAGTCTGAGCTGTTCATCAACCCCCCACATTCCACCCCCCCAAAAACAATCAGAACCAACAGACTAAGACTGCAGCAAGCAGGAGTTAAGCTAGACAGAAGTCAGGAAGGATGTCCCTACAGCTTGTCACCAGCCTTTAGAAACACAATCACCCTCCACCTTCTCTCCCTCTGGCTGCTGCTGTGCTGCGTGACCTGGGCTGAGCCAGTCCACCTCTCTGGGCTCTCATTTCTCCATCTGAAACAGGAAGCCTGATCCCTGGGCTAACGATTACCAGGGTTATTGTGAGGACACATTAAGATAACGAGTTGGAAACTGCTTTTCAGCAAAGTATCGCACAGCTGCGATGGCTTGTCACTGTCCCTGCCGCCAGCCCCTCCCTCCGACTCAGCAGGAACTGGCTAATGGACACCAGGGGCCTCCCGGCTCCTCTGGCTGTTCAAACAAACACCTCTCCCCCAGCTTCCCTGCTCCAGGCTGCCCTTTGGATACAGAGGTAAAGCTCCTGAACTTCTCTCTAGTGCTGGGGTGGACCAGGCTGGACACCTGAGTCACAGGCTTCCTGCCTTCCTTCAAAAGGGCATTCATTTTGGCTGAGCCCCTATTACATGTTTCATGGGCACTGTCACACAACTCTCACAATCACCTCCATGAAGCTGGGATCCATCTCCCCCATTTTGCAGATAAGGAAGCTGAAGCTCAGAGAGGTGAAGTCCCCAGCCTGGAGTCACACAGCCGTCAACAATTCAAACTAGGCCTCCCTGCTCTTAACAGCCTCATTAACCCACTTGTTCATGAAATGGGTCCTTCATGGCTATTTTGCAAAGGAAGAGACTGAGGATCAAGAAAGTGAAGGCCCTTGTCCCATCAGACTGGAGGGGGAAGGGCCGAGCACACACTCAGGACAGCTGCCTAGTGAGACACCCTCACTCCTTCCCTGCCATTCAGTGTCTTGACCAGGACACATGGGTGAGAGCTGTGACATTCAGCCCTTAGAGGAAGCCAGGCCAGTGGATGCCATGACTGTTGGCAGAGAAGCTGAAGTCAGATAGGCCAAGAAGTTTGCCCAAGTCATAGGGCAAGAAATGCCAGCGTTGGAACTGGGCCAGGGCATGTCCCTGTCTCTGGACCTCAATCTCTGCAGGTGTACAAGAAGTGCCAGACCCATTAAAGCCCCTCCAGTTCCAGGAGGTTATGGCCTAAGCAGAAATCCCCAAAGGTGGCCAATCACCAGAATCCCCTGGGAACTTTTTAAAACCCTAAATGTCAGGCTGCATCCCTGGAGAGTCTGATTTGGTAGAACTAGGGGGAGGTCTGAAAGCCTGTATTCTTTTTATTCATCACGACCACCTCACACACCCCACTCCAAGCTTCTGTGATCAGTCAAGTCCAAGATTTCCAATCTAGGACAATTTTCCCAGTACCAGATGGAACCCAGATCCCCGCCTACCTTCACAGAGTCCACGACTAGGGTGGGAGGTGGTGGTCCTCAGGAGCCTGAGGGGGGCTGGGTAGGTCAGAGATGGTGTTGAGGGGTCTCTGATGCAGACCCCAGTTCTCAATCATGGCCTGCTAGAATTCTAGATGTTGGATTACGGTGAGACCTCAAGATATCCCCACTGTCCTACTTGACTAATTTTCCATTTAGCAAATATTTACCAGCAACTACTATATGTCGAGCACTGTTTTAGGAGCAGGGGGAACAGCAGTGCACAAAACGGTGGCCTTGCTCTTGTGTTGTTTCTGTGCCGGGGGAAGATAATCATAGAACAGGTCGGACTGGCATGGCCCTCTGCAGCTCTCTCAACAGCCTTCCCCATCCCTGATCCCCTGAAATTTGACTCTACTCGCGAGCTAGGAGCTTAGCCCCATCTTACAGACGACTCACTGAGGTTCAGAGAGCCCTTTCAACAGCCTGTCTCCCCACTCTAGGCAGGCAACACCGCCATGCTTCCCAACCAACCCTGTGCATCTGCCGCTGATTAGAACTTTCTCGTTGCCACGGCAACCCCCCTGGGGCTGCCTGCCCTACTTAGCATCCCTGGCATAGGGCGGGCAGCCTCACTGCACCCCCTGAGACAGAGAGGTGGGGTTTATCACAACAGGTCCCCCTGGTAAAATTACTAGACTCCTTCATTCAGATATTCAATCGACACTGAGCAGCACCAACAATGTGCCAGGGACTGAGCCAGACCCTGGGGCAGAAGGGGAAAAAAGTCACAGTGCCTGCCCTCACAGAGCACACTGCCTCACAAGGGGAAGTGAGAAAAACTCAGGCAGGAGCATGCCAGTAAGAGCTAGAATGACAGCAATGCTGACAGTAGTAGCTAAGGGCCAGGTGCAGGTCTGAGCCCTTTCCATGTACTAGCTCCTATAATCCTCCCATTAACTCCTGGAGCAGGTAGCAATATTATCCCCATTTCACAGATGAGGAAACTGAAGCTCAGAGAAGTTAAGAAACTCGCCCAAGGCCACACTGCTGAGAAGTAGCAAAGCCAGAAGCTGGACCCAGGGAGATCTTAAGCCATACTGTGGGTGCTCTGTGAAAGGTGCACTCCATCAGGGTGGGCCAGGAGGGTGACCCAGGGAAGGTATCTGTCCTAACAAGTGATCTCAGTATGAGGAGATGAGGGTAGGAACAGGGTCTTGGTGGAGCAGGTGCTCTAAGAGCTGCCTGATCACTCAGTGTTGGGGTGAGTGGCCTGGTTCTCTGCCTCCTGGCTGGGGGACTCAGCTAGGCCTTGGGACACTTGAGAAAAGAACATGCAATCTGAGGTTGTCAGTGCTGAAGAGGTGGACACAGCAGCCACAGGGCACCGGCCCCCTGAAAAAGCTGAAATGCTCCTGGAGGCTCCCAAGCAGACAGCTTGGGGTTATGAAAGTGGACTGTGCAGCTGACTGCCTGAGTCCAAACACCAGCCCTGCTACGTCCTAGCTGTGAAACCTGGCAGGTTATGTAACTGACCAGGGGCCACTTTCCACATCCCTGAAACTGGGGATAATAACACAGCCCTTTGTATATCGTAGGGTTGTTGTAGGGGCGCACTGAGCCAATACCCCCAAAGTTCCCAGTGCCTGGCACGTAGGGTGTGTAACTGTCAGCTGTAATTATTATCTTCCCCAGCACATGGACGCACAAGGGCGTTTTCACATGGGTAGGTGTACGAGCCTGCACACAGAGTCAATGCACACCCATGACAGAGCCCATCTCTCTGTGACCGAACATGTGTAAATCTACATCCTCCAGTGAGTGGAAGGAGATGCCACTTAGCCAGATGCTCAGGGGCATGGACAGTAGGGGTGGGGGCGGCCTCTAGGGAGGTGAACAGGCATGCACGCCCCTCCCCATGTGGATATGCGCCTTCACGTGGGTGCACCTGGGCCTGTGGGTGCACCTGGGCCTGCGGGCACATGTGGATGCGTGGTTTGAGGCTGACGCATGTTACATATATGTGTTTTAATTTACATTGAGGTGAGGAAGGATCTGGCTGCATTTCTCTCCATGAGCCACCGTGATGTAAAGAAATCTCAGCTCTGGAAAACAAAGATCAATCAGTAGGAAAAAAAAAGTGCTTAAGGCTTAAACCTCCTACCACAGGCCCCCAGGGAGTGTTAAAGCCACAGTTCAGGAAAGAGAAACATAATTAAGATTAAAGTTGCGAGCCTGCAGAGGGTGAGTGAAGCCAGCCAGGGGCTTTCCTGTTATCCCAGAAAGGAGGCCGTCCCTAAGGAAGCCACGTCCCCTTGGAAAATACTCCAAAGCCTGTCTGGGCCCCAGCCACCCCCAACCAACTGAGGAAATGAGTCTTCCTGGAAGAAAAACAAACCTGGCCTGTCCTCCTCACCACCTTAGATCGTACTTGGAGAGCATAGACTAGAAAGAAAAGGCTGCTTGAAAGACTGCCCCGAAGTAAGGCGCGCCCCCCCCTCCGCGCCACCATGAGGAATGGGGGAGGAGGGGTGTCTGTGCCTTAAGTCATCAGCAGTTATTTAATACCACAAGCCCGGGTGGCTAGGAGGAAAACAGATCCTGAAATGAGGAAGACCCCTCCGATCTATGCAGTATGTTAGAGTTTTCAAAGGCATCCCCTCGTGAATCTGCGCCCCGCATCCCTGTGGTTCAGCGAGGTTCATTCCCTGCTAGAGATCACACAGCATTTCATCAGTAAAGTGAGGATTTGATCCCTTGTCCAACTCTACATCTCCTGGCATTTTCTTTACATCACAGCACTGCCCAGATGTAATTGTGGGAGACCAGAACATGCTACCCCCAAATATGAAGGATTGTTGAGCTGAAGACATTGGGGAAGCAGATGCTGGAAAGCTCTGGGCCGCCTTCTATTTGCCTAAAAGCAGAACATAAATTTACAAAGACAGAAGGTAGCCTGCCCCCCCTTCTTCCAGGGAGAACAAAGGTTAACCGCTGAAGACAGCTTTAGACCCTATCATCTGGAGATGGTAGCGGAGGAGTCCACATGAACAAGCTTTGCTAACCAGCTGTCATCTCGTTCCTCCCAGTGCTGCCCTAGGGACTCAAAGTGCTTTTTCTTTGTCTAGCCACATCTCTAAAAATTTACTGTTCTTTGTTGAAGATGCTGTGTGAGCTAGAATTTAAAGCCACCTTTTGGAAAACTACTTATTCCCTGGGTATCTCCCATGTATGTATGAAATATATGTGTTCATAAACTTCTATTTGTTTTTCTCTTGTTAATCTGTCTTTATAACAGGGGTCCGTTCCCACTAAGAACCTAATAAACTGATAGAGTCGCTGGTAATAAGATAGCATGGGGCTTGCTCTCAAGAAGTGTACTGGGACAAAACCGAACAGCCAGAATCAGGGGCTCATTTGTCCAGTTCCTAGTCAAAGGGTCATAGAAGAAAGGAAGGCTCAGATGGCCTGGGGGTGAGGAAAGCTTTGTGGAGGGTGTGGGCCTTAAAGGATTGAGTAGGGTTTGGATCATTTGGGGAGGGCAGTGGGAGCAGTCTAGGTGGGAAGGATGTCATGAGCACAAGAGCAGAGACCAGAAGGAACTTGGTGTGTTGGGGTGGGGGGATGGGCCCAAGGTGGTCTGGATGGGAGAATGTCTGTTTGGCAGAAGAGAAATGAATGAGGTGGGTGGACCAGATGGCCTGAATCATAAACAGGGCCCAGGTGAGAAAACTGTGAGGTTCCTGTTGTGTCCAAGTCCAAGGTGGTGCAGGCCATTCGGCAGGTACTTAATACCTCTCTGGATGGATGGATGGATGGATGGATGGATGGATGGATGGATGACGGATGGATAGTACAGGGTAGGAGAGGTAAGTGTGACAGAAAGGGCTCTGGGCTGGTAACTGGAAGTCTGAAGTACAGGTCCCTGTTCTGTCACTAACCAACCATTAGAGGGATACCTCTGGGCCTCAGTTTCCCCATCTGTAAAGCCCAGTTAATTCTCAAGTCTCTTCATACATGATGGTCTGTGATTTTGCAGACAGCAGCAGGGACTCAGGCAAGAAAGCCCCCTCTAACAAGTAGCCCCGGGAGAAGCTGGCAGCTGGCAGCAGGGGGCGGGCCCTACTGGTTAAGTAAACAGCCACTAGGGAGGACAGCCCAGGCCTGGGGCTTGGAAGACCTGGGCTTACGCCTGGCTCTGCCACTTATCTGATGTCCTTGCCCTCCCTGGACCACAGTTTCAGCAGTCACACTCCAGCATTTCAGAATTTTGTGAGACGTGTCTAACAGGCCCAATTTATAGGAGAGAGAAGCCCAGTCCCACCCCTCCCTTACCCCACTTAGGACATTAAAGCAACTTGGGAAAAGCACTTATTCTCAGCTCCTGGAATTACCCTTCGCTTTCCTGGCAGATAAATGGGGCAAAACAGAAGACACAGTTGCATTTAAATGGAGTGAGGCAGGTGGAAGTGTATTAGATTTGAATACGCTTTGTGGCTGCTTTTGAATATTCATTTGCCCAGGGGAGAATCGGGCAGCCAGATCTATGGGCACACAGGGAGGTTATCTAAGGTTGGGGGGAGAGGTGGCACAAACACAGAGTTGGCAGGAATCCCTTTCATCAGACTCTCAGTAGCTAACTACAATTCTCCACCAGCTGAAATGTCACAGGCTCAGAGTAAATTCTGGGAGCTGATACACCTCGTGGTTACTGTTGCCATAGCAACTGACTCCCTGTAACCAAGTGTACAGGCAGATCACAGCTGACAAGACAAGCCCGAGGAGGTGAATGATGGGGAGCCAGCCCAGGACTCCAGCAGGTGCCCCCAGAGTTCTGAAATACATCCCAGAATTCCAGAATACACCCTGGGCTTCTCAAACATCCTTGAGAGTTCTGAAACAGAGACCACAGTTCTGGGACAAGCCTGGAATTCCAAAATCTGTCCTCGAATTCCAGAACATTTTCCCCAAGGTCCAGAACACACCCCAGATGGCCAAAGAATACACTCCATTTTTGGCAGTCTCCATATGCTCCCCAGGCATGCATCCCCAAACCCTAAAACTTGCCCCTGGATGGCTGGAACATGCCCTTCAGTTCTTACCTTCCTCTCAAATTGATTCTTGCTGGGAATTGGTTTTCTGTCTAAACTGCAAGGACTGGGGAGCACTTAGGGCTTATGTTAGAGAAGAGGGTCAGGGGAACGACCTGTGGGGTGAGACAGATGAAGACCTTAGCCATGCACCTTAGGAAGCATAGACCATCACAGCCAATGACACACCGCAGCCGAAGGTGGCTCCCCTGGCCCCGCACTCCCAGTGCTTTCCATGCTGCGCCCTGTTCCTTGCAGTGGGGATGAGTCGTCACTGAGTCATCCCCACTCTCTGCCAAGGCCCCTGTGTGACTATTTAGTACATTAATCCTGGAGCTCTCGGGAGGGGGCAAAATTGGAGGGCTGCCCCAAACGCTCCTCTTCGCCCAGGCAGCCTGAGCTGGGGAGGGGCCGACTTGGGAGGCCTTGCCCTCCTGGCCTGGGGCTGGAGGAGCTTTCTGTCCGCAAGCCCACCCCTCCCCCACATCCTGCCGATGCCATCATCCAGATCAATTCCTGAGCGAGGACATCATCTCCTAAGCTGGACAGGAAACTTCAGCGCTGCCTTAGACCCTTCTCTCTGCCCTTCCCACCACACTAACTCATGGCCAAATTGCCTCCATTCTTAGTTCCTTTCTCTCCTGAGTCTCATCCCTCCTCCGTCCCCACTGCCTTGGTCCAGTCCTCCTCTCAGCCTCCTCCCTGGCCTCCCTGCCTCCATTCCTGCCCTCTCCATGTCACTGCCCAAATGCAAGGCCCCAATGACTTCCCTGCCCTGCCCAAAGCACCAGCACCCACTCCCACATATTATAAACCAGGCCCAATCATCCCCCCTGAGCATTCAAGGCCCCCAGATAGTTGGCCCCACCCGACACTTCCTGTTTAATCTCCCCTGACCCCTGGCAACCTGGTCTGGAAAAGCCCCAAACTCCTTCCAAATTTCTCCTCCTTCAAGACCTTTGCTTCCTGAAAGTCTCCTTGTGCCATTGCTAAATCTCCATGTGGGTTTAAGGGCCACCTCCTCAGGGACTACTGAGACCGTTACTGACCTTGCCTTTGTCTGAAACTTCTCGGCGGTACCACGCTTTTAGAGTTAACTATGAACTGTCAGGGCTGCAAAGAGCCTTACAGGTAAAAAGTCCAAGTGGTTTTCAAACTCGGCTTTCTGACACCCTAACGGGGGGAAGGAGCCTCAAAGACTGTAGGAGGTGGGAGGCCAGGAGGGGTGGTCCAGCCAGTGGGTACCCAGCCCTCCACATCTATTCCAGCCCATAGCAGTCTCACTTCTAGCTGTCTTAGGTAGTCATTCATGTATTCATCCATCCAGTCATCAGATGTTCACGGAGCGCCTTCCCTGTGGCAGCTGCTATGAATACAACAGTGAACAAAGATACAAGGCCTCTATCCTCCTGAAACATGCAAGCTTGTGGGGGAAACGCACCAGAAACACGGCAGCAAAGACAAAAGAAGATATCAAGGACAGGAGAACAGGGGTAAAGAGCAGGGATAGGATTCAGAATGCCTGGGGCAGGAGGGTAGGATACCATCAGACGGGCTGGCCAGGGAAGGCTGTCTGAAGAAATAACATTTGATCTGACCCCGGAATGACCAGATAAGGGTCAACATGCACAGGTCACTTTAGGGGAAAGATATTCACGCAAAAGGAAAAGCCAGTGCAAAGGCCCTGTGGTAGAAACAGGCCTGCCATCCTAAAAAACACAAAGAAAGTAGAGGAGTAGTGACAGCTGTCCCTATTGAGACTTCTGTAGCCACTTCCACTTGGGGAAATGGGGTTTTGCTGCTAAAAAAAAAGATATAAATAAATATAGATACAGATATATAGATATAACCCATTAACCCAGTCTCATCCTGCCACTTCCAAGAAGAAAAACTAAGATCCAGCATATTCAGGAATTACCCGAGGTCCAACCAACAGCTGGTGGCAGAGCCAGGACCAGCACTCAGCTCTCAGGATACTGTCTGGACACCATTTGTCACCCATTGTGTGCAGATTGCCCAGTGCAGGCCCGCCGGCCTCTGCTTTGCCTGGCCACTTGACCGACCCCAGCCCCAGCCCAAACCCTGCCCTTCCCCGCACACAGGTGAGAAGCGTGAATGAGGTAATGTCTCCCAGGCTGGCGGAGCTCCAGGGAGCAGGCAGCCAGACAAATAAAAGGCTTTATTGGATTTGTTAAACACGCATCCTGTGGCCAAGGGCCTCCTGGCACAGACGGCATCACAGAGGGAAAAAAGAAAAGCAGACAATGAAATTAAAAGGCATTTCATTTCCAGAGTGAAGGCTGACATGCACAAATCAAGAACGTGTCTCTCCCTGGTTTCTTACCCACCCGTCCCCCTGCGTCCCTGGCCACTGTCTGCAGTGCAGCTACTCTGGCCGGGGTCATAGCTCACATGGTGGAATGGGGCCTCCTGGGTGGTCATCTTGAGGCACCTGACCCAGGAATCAAGGACCTAGAAGGGATTCTGTGGAAGGAAGGGAATGTGAAAGGTGTCTGAGAGGTCATGAACCCCATCCCAGTGTCTCAGGAATGATCTGCATTTCATTCCCTCTTCCACATAAGAGAGCAGGCCCCAAACTGGAAGCCAGCAGCTCAGGCTAAGGACAGAGAAAGGAGGCAGTGGGATGGGCCAGGAGCAGAAGTCACACCAGCTGGGCTCAAATCCCAGCTCCTGGCCAGCCCCTGACCAGCTCTGCAACCTGGGGCAAGTCACTCGACCTCCCCGCACCTCAGTTTCCTCTGCTGCAAAAGAGAGGAAATGACCATTGTGAGGATGAAATGAGATGTTTCGTGTAAAGCTCACATAATAGGCACCAAACAAATACTGTTTTTAGAGGCGTCTAGAGGCCAGTTTTCCACGTGACCTCCATTGGGGGGTGGGGAGGGAGATCTCTCTTTCCGTTCCCCACCTACACCACCAGACTCACCACAGTTTCCCCAGAGCCTCTGATCAGAGCAAACTATTTGTGTATAATTACATAAAACTGCATAATATTTTCACTGCTTCCCCCAAGAGCTTCACCTGATTTCTCTTCGTTCACTCCTTTCAGATCAGTCAGGCCACTAAATTACTTGTGTGTGAACAGATGCTGTTTTCCTACCAAAATTACGGTGTGTGTATGCATTTGTGCACGTGCATGTGTGTAGGGAGCAACTTTGTCAAATGGATGTCAGCAAGGCCAAGGTTACCCCACTCCTGTCCGGGCACTGACAAGCACCATAAGGAAACAAGATAATTTGTAGATTTCTTTAGAGGAGATCATGTCACTCACTGCTGGCTTTTTTTGATATTTTTTCCAACAAACATCTATGGAGCACTTTGTGCAGGGCAATGTATCGGGTATACTTTGTTCACAAGAATAAACAAAACAGACCCACCTACTTTCCTGTGGGAGCTTACTTCTG
The DNA here is from genome assembly GCF_000696425.1 of Galeopterus variegatus. Classification (NCBI taxonomy): domain Eukaryota; kingdom Metazoa; phylum Chordata; class Mammalia; order Dermoptera; family Cynocephalidae; genus Galeopterus; species Galeopterus variegatus. Next base: position 325,183 of record NW_007726253.1, read on the forward strand.
GGGCTGAGGGATTGAATGGTTAAGTAGATCTAAAATCTGTCCAAAGACAGAATTCAAGGGTTGCTGATGAATGAACCCACATCAGCCTGGAGGAGGTCTCTGACGGCGTGTCATGTGATTCTGTCTTTGGTCCTTCTCATCAAGGATATCACGATGGTTGAGGGATTTAGATACAAGCAAGCTCAGGGCATTCATGCACAAGTGTTTGCAGAGCACCTGCTCTGTGCCAGGCACTATTCTAAGCACAAGACACCCCTGCAAACAAGACAAACCAAAATCTCTGTCCTCATGGGGCTTACATTCTTGTCGAAGAAGACAATCAATCAAGAAATAAGTAAAATAAAGAGAACATCAAGTGCTGGTAAGTGCTATGGAAAAACTAAAATGGGGGGGCTGGGGAGTGCTGGGAGGTGGGGATTGAAATTTTATATAAAGTAATCAGGAAGGCCTCACTGAGAAGATAACATTTCAGCAAAGGCCCAAAGGAGATGAGACAAACCATGCAAACTGCCTGGGGGACACAGAGCACTCTGAACAAAAGGGGGAAAGCATGTGCAAAGGCTCTGAGGTGGGAGTGTGCCTGGCACGCTTCATGGAGCAGCAAGGAGGCCAGTGTGGCTGGAGCAGAGTGGCCAAGAGGAGTGGGGTAGGAGATGAGGGCAGAGCAGAAAGAAAGAGGAGGCCACTGCGGGAATCCCGGTGGCCACTGAGTGCTCAGGCCAGGGCAGACACAGCATAGTGGTTAAAACACAGGCCTAAGAGCCAGGTTGCTGGGATCAAGATTCACCGGCTATATAACCTTGGACAAGTTACTTTAACTTTCCATGCCTCAGTTTTCTCATCTGTAAAATGGAAGTGGTAAGAGTATCTTCTTCCCAAGGTGGATGTGAGGGTTAAATGAGGGTTAAACTGTTACTGGTTGGGCCGGCCCGGTGGTGCACTCAGTAGAGTGTGGCGCTTGGGAGTGTGGCGGCGCTCCCGCCAAGGGTTCGGATCCCATATAGAGACCAGTCCGCTCACTGGTTGAGCGCTGTGCGGGCGCGACACCGAGGGTTGCGATCCCGTTACTGGTCACGAAAAAAGACAAAAAGGAAAAAAAAAAAAAAAACTGTTACTGGTATTTACCTGTAACAGTGTTTGGTATGTATTGAGCACTTAAATGTTAGCTCTTTAACTTTACAGGGGAGAGATCTGGCAAATATCACCTCCACAAGACATTTAACAATTGTAATCAATTTAGCAATTAATTACAATACAGGAGATCAATATTATCAGGAATGTCTGTTAGGTCAGAGCACCCACTCCAGGGCCCCAGCCCCAAATCCCAAGCTTTCAAGGAAGAAATCAGCCCTCCTCCTCCCCCTTACATCTCTGCCCTGTAACCCCTGCTGGCCTTTGCCTCTTGCACAGCCCGGCCCTGTGGACACCCTGGGCACCGCTCCTCATCTGATGGGCACTTCCCTGTGGCTGCACCAGGGAGGGCTCAGTTGCCCCAGTGATTCTTGCCAGCTTGGCCAGCAGGCAAGGACACGATGTGCCAGGGCCAGGCTGTATGGAGGCCAACACTGAGTGCAGACAGGCCAATCCCTAAATGGCGAAGGACCAAGCTGGTGGACCAGGAGCTTGGCCCAGGGCAGCAGGAGGAAGTCAGGCGGAGGCCCCTGATGCTGGAGCTGCAGAGCCAGGGCTGGGGCTGGGGAAGCCTGATTCCTACTAACACCATTTTCATTGCACGCCTTCTCTGCACCAGGCACTGTGCAAAGCAATTTCATTCATTAACTCATTGAATCTTCATGGAAACGGAGACTATTTTTCTCCCCATTTTGTAGATAAGGGAATTGAAACCCCGAGTACTGAAGAACATCCCCAGGTCACACAGCTGGTGAGTGGCAGAGCCTGATTTCCAATTCAAGTCCACACTTGAACTGCTCCCCTAGTCAACATCATTTGCTCCTTTAGTGCCTCGTGAGCTGCAGGCCTTGCATTGGTCTCTTGGGACACTGAGCTGACAAGACCCAGGCCCTGTCCTGGAAGAGGTCACAGTTGAGGGTAGACAGAGAGCAGCAGCCATGTATAAGAAATCTCATGCTCACCCTGATAGAAGGGCATGCACAGCAGAGACAGAGCAGGCAAGCAGCAGCTGACTCTGCCTTGGTCAGTCCTGGGGGCTTCCCTGAGGTGGCATCATTGGAGCTGGACCTTGCAGGGTTCTCTCAAGGGACTGCCCTTCCAGCAGGGAGAACCTTATGAGCAAAGGCAGCCTGAGGCCTGGTTGCATTCTAACTTCTGGGTCTTAGTCTTATTCCCTGGGCCTTCTGGAGGGCCTGCTTTTAGCATTGGGTCAGGAGCCAGGGCTTTCGAGTCAGGCAAGCTGGGGCCAAATCCCCCTTCTGCCCCTTTCTAGTTGTGCAATATTAATACTCAAAAAATAAGAAGAATAATGCATGGATGGGTAAATGAATTAATAAATTAATCAATGAAGGGAGGGCTGTAGACCCAGAATTCCTTAAATCCCCCTGCTTGGAAAAAGGTCAGTCCCAGAGCCTGGGCTAGGGCTGAGCAAGTATCATTTGTGCATGCCAGCAACACATATTTGTTGAGCACCTACTATGTGCCAAGCATGTTCTAGGTGCTGGGAATACAGCAGCGAACAACATGAGCCAAAATCCCTGCTCTTGAGACCATCTATTCTAGAGAGGGAGATCAGCTATAAATAACTAAACAGGGAAATATAAATACTTCAGATCACCAGAGTTGCTATGGAGAAAAATAAAGTGGGATAAGGAAGGTAGAGAGGGCCCAAAGAGAAGAGGGTTTTTTACTTTTAAAGAGAAAGGTCAGGGAGGCCTCCAGGTTGACCTGAAGAAGGTGAGGGAGAGAGCCCCTCAGGTATGTGGGGGAAGAGCGTTCCAGGCCAAGGGAACAGCTGGGAGCTTGCCTGAGTGTTGTGAGATGGTCGGGAAGATGGCTGGGGAGGTGTGTGGTTCTGATCACACAGGGTCTTGGCCTTTGTTGAGATTTGGGGTCTTGATCAGAGTGAAATGGGAACCACAGGGGAGGTTTAGGAAGCGGAATGAGGGGATTTAAAAGCTGGAGCAGGCTGCTATGCTGAGAATAAAGATCGAAAGATGGAAGCCAGGCCCTGGGTAGTAGCAGTGGAGTGGTGAATTCTGCAAGTATTTTGAAGGTAGAGCTCACCACATTTGCTGAGAGACTGAATAAGGGGGATCCGCACACACAGAGGAAAAAAAGGAGTCGAGGATGGCTCCAGAGTTTTGACCTGAGCAACTGGAAGAAAGAGCTTCCATGCAGGGATAGGGAAGGCTGTGAGAAGACAGGACGTCCACATAAAGGTGGCAGGTTGGACACACACAACCACTTAGATGTTAGAATCATCCCTTGGATGCTAAAACAATAGGAAAGGGATTTCTTTGAGTGTTTGAATGTATGAGCCCATAGAATGGGAGAACAGGAGAGTAAACAATAAAATTTCAAGAGCTGGAAAATAAATGGGCAACCAAGGAAAATGAATCAGGAAAAAAAATCCCCAAAGGCTCAGGATTTGGCAGCACCAGTTGCCTCTGGAAGTTGGGGTAAAGGACAGAAAAAATAAAGAGGATTCTTTGAAAGGCTATTAAAGAAGCCGTCATTGCCCCAGAACAGACACCTCTAGACTGGGGACACTGGGCACAGGGCATGGGGTAGCCCTCTGCTGATGACAGGGAGATTCAGTGAAAATGAGCAAGTTAGATGTCAAGATCTCAACCATCTCCCACCACTCTGCTCTCAGGACACTGGCATCCAGACCTACACCCTCCAGACAGACTGTCAGAAGAGTCTTCTGTGGAGAACATGATGGACCAAGGAGAAAATGCCCAGAGACCAACACTGGAGGGTCTCCAATTAAACAGTCCAGCTGCATCATCCTACAAGAAAGCCCACGGCCCAAAAGACCTACCCGTGTACTCAGAGCTCCTAATCAGCTCCTACTTTCCTGCTCTTAAATATGTGCAAGATAACTGAGATTTATACACATCTGCAGACAGCCTTTATCCTGAAAGATAAAGAACAAAAAAACAGACGGAAAACACCAATTTGAAGATACAGAACAGCAAGGGGGGAAGCAGTTGGCAGCCTTAATGTCATCAGAGAGAGGACAGGGGACACACACCGGTGAAATTAAAATAGGATTCTACTAAAAAAGAGACACACAGAGAACAAAATAGAAGAGCTTTTAAAAATTGAAAATAAGAGGGTAGAAATTAAAAAAGAAAAGCTGGAAGATAAGGTTGAGCTCTTCTAGAGGGACAGGTATGGAAAATAGTAGAGAAAAAAAATCTTTTTAATTAGAGGATTTGTCCAGGAATTCCATCTTCAAAATAAAAAGCATTATGGAAAGAATAGAAAAATTATAGTAAATCATCAATAAAAGAATTCAAAAATATTTCAGAGACCCAAAGAACAGCTCTCTAGATTTCAAGAACTCACAGAGGGCCCAATGTACAATAAATGAAAATAGGCCCACACCAAGGCAGACCATCGTGAAATGTCACCAGCCTAGGAACTAAGAGAAGGTTCCTTAAGCTTCCTGATTGAAAAGATTAGGAACGAGAGTAGTTTCCTTCTCTTCACAACAACGCTGGAAGCCAGAAGGTAATAGAGCAAAGCCTTCAAATTTTCTGAAGGAAAATCATTTCCATCCTGGATTTCTTTACCTAGCCTAACAGCCAGTCAAGGACAAAATAGAATAAAGACATTTTCAGGTGGGAAAAATGTCAAAAAATCCACATCCCATGTATCTCTTTTCAGTAAGTACAGAAGGATGTGCCCCACCAAAACAAAAGCATAAAACAAGAGAGAGGAAGATATGGGATACTGGAAACTGAAGATCCAACATAAAAGAGAGACAGAGGAACCCTGTAGGGTTGACAGTGAAGGGAGATCCCTGGATGATACCTGTGTGCCAGGTGTAGAAAGCAACCAGTCCAACCTCAAGCAGATCAGAAGGCTCTGGAAGACTTCTTCAGGAAGATAAAATTGATAGAAAACCCAATGCACCTAAATGTCTTGAGAGGAGATTCATTCTATTAGCCAAGAGTTTGGGGTCCTTAATTCATTATAGGTACAAGCAAACAAATAAACTTTTTTAAAACGGCAACTAGTAACTCCAGGGAAAACAAAAACGTGCACAGAGAAAGAAAAGAAATCATGGTATTATTGCAAGGACAGGGAAAGGGAAGAGCAAGGTAAGGATCATGGAGAACAGCGAAGTGCTAAATCATCTTCCTTAGTGTAAAGTTAAACAGATAGAGAGTTCCACTTCTGGTAGGGCAATGTGAAGAACTCTGCAGACTTGCTCCCCAGTGAAGCTGCTGAAATTATTTTAAAGCAACCATTTAAATTATCCAGAAATGGTGCTGAGAGCATACAGAAAATGAAAACATGTTTATTTGGGAAAACCTACTAAAACTTCATAGAACAGCAAAAGTCTGCAGCATCTGAACCATGATTCACTCCCTCCCTTTCCCCATTCATCTCAGCATTATGGAAACTCCACTCCAGATGGGTGCAGCCTATAACACAGGGATGTCTCTCCCCCTAGCTCCCAGGTGGAGACCTACAGTATCTTCTCCAGAAGGACAGGACATTAGCATTTCTCAACCTGCTCCAGCTTACTGCTGCAGAAACTACTTCTAGGTGAGTGCAGGTGAGAGATGTGAGCTCCCTTTTTCTGGCCAGCCCCTATTTTACCAGGTACATCCTAAAGTAGGGATGTCACTGAGAAAGAAGCACACCACTGTCCCTACCTCCAGTTCCAGAGCTCTGGCTCAGAGATTTTTCCAGGGGAGAAACAGACCATAACAGAGAGGTAGGAGCTTTTCCTAAAAGAATTGACTTCATGTGCAACAGAATGTGGGGAAGTTAAAGCCTAAGGGCACTCTCAAAAACAATAGAGGTTGCAGAGAAAATAATTAAGAGGAGATTGATGGATTTATTTGAGATGTAAACTAAACCATACACTGACTAGTTTACTAGAGATAACCAGGGAATGAGGCAGCTAACAAGAACCCTCCTGGGGTCTCAACAAATATCAAACAATGACTTCAAAAACTACACCAGCAAAGGAGGCCAGAATTGCTACAACATATTATTTTAAATGTCCATTTTTCAGCAAAAGAAATTATGAAATGTGCACAGAAACAAGAATGTTTGATCCACATACAAACAAAAAAAGCAGGCAACAGAAACTGCCCATGAGAATGATCAAATGTCAGATTTAACAGACAAAGAATTCAAAGTAGCTGTTATAAATATTCTCAAGGAACTACAGAAAACCATGCATAAAGAAGTAAAGGAAGGATGGTGACGATATCTCATCAAAGATAGAATATAAATAAAGAGAAATTTTTTAATGGAAATTCTGGTGCTGAAAACTATAAAAACTGAAATAAAAAACTCACTAGAGGGACTCAACAGTAGATTTGAGCCAGCAGAAGAAATAACCTGCAAACCTGACACAGATTGATAGAAATTATACAATCCAAAGGACAGACAGAAGAAAAAATGAAAGAAAATGAACAGAGCCTCAGAGAAGTATGGAACACCATTAAGTACAACCATATATACATAATGAGAGTTCCAAAAGGAGAGGAAACAAAGAAAGTAGCAGAAAAAATTTCAAAGAAATAATGGCTGAAAACTTCCCAAATTTAATTTTTAAAAACTTTTATCTACAGATTTCAGAAACTCAGAAAACTCCAAGTAGGATAAATGCAAAGTAGTAAAACTGCTGAAAGCCAAAAAGAGGGGGGAAAAATCTCAAAAGCAGCAAGAGAACAATGAATTATCATTTGCAAGGGAACACAATAAGATAATAGCTGACTTCTCTCCAGAAACAATGAGGCCAGAAGGCAGTGGAATAACATATATTCAAAGTGCTTAAAGAAAAAACTGTCAACCAAGAATTTTATATCCAGAAAAAATTATTTTTCTAAAGGCCAGGAGAAATAAAGACATTCTCAGTATTACTCTGATACCAAAACAAAGATATCACAAGGAAAAAAAATGACAGAATGATGTCTCATGAATACAAAAGTAGATGCAAATTCTCAACAAAATGCTAGCAAACCAAATCAATCAATATAAAAAAGAATTATAGACCATGATCAAGTGAGATTTATCCCAGGAATGCAAGTTCGATTTAACATCTGAAAATCAATTAATGTAATACACTCTACCAACATAATTTTTTAAATCACATGGTCATCTCAATAAATGCAGAAAGAACATTTGACAAAATCCAATACACTTTCATGCTAAAAACACTCAACAAATTAGGAATATAAGGGAACTTCCTCAACCTGATAAAGGGCATTTACAAAAGACCTACAGCTAACATTGTACTTAATAGTGAAATACTAGATGCTTTTCCTCTACAGTCAGGAACAGGACAAGGATACCCACTCTTGCCACTTTAACGTTGTACTGGAAGTTCTAGCCAGGGAAATTAGGCAAGAAAAAGAAAGGAAGAAGTGAAATATATCTGAAATTCACAGATGTCATGATCATGTACATAGAAAACTCTAAGGAATCCACTAAAATGATTAGAACTTATTAACAAGTTCAGCAAGGTTGCAAAATAAAGATCAGTAGATGAAAAATCAATTGTATTTCTTTACGTTTGCAATGAATGATATGAAAATGAAATTAAGAAAATAGTTCTATTTATAATACATCAGAAAGAATAAAACATTTAGGGACAAATTTAACAAAAGAGTGCAAAACATACTGTGAAAAGTACAAATATTGTTGAAAAAAATTAGAGAAGACTTAAACAAATTGAAAGACATCTTATGTTCATGGATCACCAGACTTACAAGGATACTTCAAAAAAGTTCACAGAAAGATTTGTATTATCTTTTAAGTATGTTTTTCCACACACTAGTAATATCCTATTAATACTAAGATGGAAATCTTCCCCATATTGACCTACAGACTCAGTGCAATGCCTATCAAAATCCTAATGGTATTTTTTTTGCAGAAATGAAAAAAATTTATTCTAAAATTCATATGTAATTGCAAGGAACCCCCAATAGTCAAAAGTATCTTGAAAAAGAATAAAGTTGGAGGAATCACACTTCCCTATTTTAAAACTTACTATAAAGTTATAGTAATCAAAACAGTGTGGTACTAGCATAGGATATACTGTACATATAAATCAATGGAACAGAACTGAGAGTCCAGAAATACAGCCACACATCTATGGTCAGCTGATTTTTCACAAGGCTGCCAAGGCCATTTAATGGGGAAATAACCGTCTCATCAACAAACAGTGCTGGGACAACTGGATAGCCACATGCAAAAGAATTAATTACCTCATACCATACCTCCAAAATTAACTTAAAATGAACCAAAGATCTAAATATAGGAGCGAAAACTATAAAACTATTAGAAGAAAACATAGGGGTAAATTTTTGTGACCTCGGATTTGGCAGTAGATTCTCATATGTGATTCCAAAAGCACAAGCAACAATGAAAAAAATAGATAAACTGGACTTCATCAAAATTAAAAACTTTTGTGCTTCAAAAGACACTGTTGAAAAAGTGAAAAGTAAACCCACAGAATGGGAGAAAATGTTTGCACATCATGTGTCTGATAAGGTGCTTGTATACATAAGGAGTTCTTACTACTCAATAATAAAAAGTCAAATAATCTAAATTTAAAATATGCAAAAAAATCTAAATAGACATTTTTCCAAAGAAGATATACAAATGGCCAAAAACACATGAAAATATAATCAACAGCATTAGCCATCATGGAAATGCAAATCAAAACCACAATGAGATACCATTTTACACCCACTAGGATGGCTATAATTGAAGAGTCCAAAAGTAACAAGTGTAGACAAGGATGTGAAAATACTGAAACCCACATACATTGCTGGTGGGAATTTTAAATGGTGCAGCCATTGTGGGAAATGGTCTGGCAGTTGCTCAAAAGTTACCCGATGACCCAGCAATTTTGGAATGGGAATATGTACCCTATGTTTGTCCCACCATTGTATCTTGGAAGTAGATAACTTGTTTTGAATTTCACAGATGGGACTTTAAACTTTGGACTTTTGAATGGAAACAAGTTAAGACTTTGGGGGTGGAATAAATGTATTTGTATGGGAAAAGGACATGAATTTTGGGGGACTAGGGGTAGAATGTAGTAGATTATGTCCCCCAAAAACTCACTGAGGCTTGAATTGTCTCCCCCAAGTGTTATGTATTAGAAACTTAGCCCCCCACTGTGACTGTTAAGAGGGTGGGAAATTCTATTATGGTAATTGAAAGGTGGAGCCTTGGAGAGGTGATTGGATTGTAGGACCATGCAGTAGTGAATGGAGTAAAAATGGTGGTCAGGGGTGTGGTTGTAAGGGTCTTAAAAGAAGAGGGGGGTCTGTCTCTGTCTCTCTCTCTCTCTCTCTGCTCTCTCTGCTTCCACCACCTTGCAATGTGAGACCCCTGGGTCACTGTCACCACCACCGGATGGACTTTGGACTTCCCAGCCTCAGAAACTGTAAGCAATAAATTTCATTTTCTTTATAAATCACCCAGTTCCAAGTATTTTGTTATAACCAACACAAAACGGACTAATACAACAGCTAAGGTTACAGGTTTTCTTTTAGAGGTGATGAAAACGTTCTAATATTGACTGTGGTGATGGCTGCACAACTCTGTGGATATACTAACAATCACTGAATTGGACACTTTAGAAGGGTAAATTGTATGGTATGGGAATTACATCTCAATGAAGCTGTTACCAAAAACAGTCAAATAGCTAACCAAAAAAATAAAAATTCAAGACATAGTGATACAAGCATGTTATTTAGAAACATGAATATAAATACCAAAATACCAAATCAGCTAAAAAAGCCAAAGTGGTTTTTTTAGAGACTGGGGACGGCTGATTTTTATAATAAACCTTGTACAACTGTTTAATTCTTTATACTATGTGCATGTATAACATTGATGAAAATTAAAATTTTTGGATTTATAAATAAAACCTCTGGTCTTAGGCCTCAGCCACCCCATTGGAGAGCTCAGAGAAAGCGAGGCTGCAGTTAAGAGGCCAGGTCTGGATTCAGACAGATTTGAGGTCTAATTCTGGATGTGACATTTAGTAACTATGTGACCTTGGGAAAGTCGCTCAACTTTTCTGAATCTCAGTTTCTTTATCTGTGAAGCGGGGACTACCCACCTCTGAGGGACGTGGCAAGGATTAAGGGAGTTGTTGCGTGTAGGGTCCAGCACACAGTCCCCAGCGCAGAGCCAGCACCTGAAACCGCTGACACGGACAGGTAGAGACAAGGAGGGGGCAGGGAGGGAGACGTGCAGGTTTTTCTTTTGTCTATGACATTCCTAATTATCTCACATATGATTCTTGCCTCTCCAGCTGGAGTTCCCTGATGCTGGAAACACAACTTCCACTTCTGAACCCGGCTCCCCAACCCCCTGACGCCCAGCACAGGGATCATGTCACAGCAGGGGCTCCATAAAACCCCCATGATGTGATGATGTAAAAGACCAGCTGAACCCAAGGCCCGCAGACCTTGGCAGACCTTGGCTGTGACACCAGCAAACCACCTCCCTGGCTCAGAGTTCAGAAGAGCTTTTCCTAGGAGCCCTGGGAGGTGCTCAGAGCTAGTTGTCCCCCACTTCACAGATAGGTAGACTGAGGCCTCGGGTCGCAGCCCAGCCCCTCAGTGGCGTTGGCCCTCCTTCTGTCCGCACTGGGCTCCAGTGCTGCGATGGCCCTGCGAGGACGTTCCCTTGATGCCTGCTTTATTTTTAGATGCTCTAGGACTGTTGGGGAAGAAGAAAAGATCCACTTTCCTGTTCAGAAGCGTCGTCATCACTTTGAAACGCCATCTCTTCTCTGTCACAAAAAGGCAGCAGGGCCTTCCACTTACTCTGCACTCCGGGCCTGCCCGTCCCCGTCACGGTCCCCGGCTGCGTCCCCCACGCCCTCCGTCACACCCTGGCCCGTTCTCCCTCCCTCTGGGCTTCGGTTCTTCCTCCTGGAAGCCCGTCCCTCTTGCTTCCCTTGTACCCATTCATCCTCCAGCCGGGTTCCCTGATCTGCAATCCATGGCACCCAGAACTTCTCTTTTGCAGTTATTTAAGAATTTACAATTAACTTTAAAATAATGTTTCACTCATGTGTAATCATTTCATCCCCGATGGGTTGAAAGATCCGTAATGCTAAGCCCCCTTGTTCCCTGCTGTCCCCCAGAGCCTAGCAAAGCCCCTGGCCCAGGATAGGTGTCTCATAAACGTTTGCTGGCTGTCCCATCCACCTCCTAAGGCACAGGGACGCTCCCATGTGAGTGCCTGCTACGCCACCGGTGCCTGTGCCTTATTCCATCCAGTCCTCACGACAAGCCTCCGAGGTGGGGTTGGTTGCCCCCATTTTACAGAACAGAAAACTGTAGCTTGAAGAGGTGACGTGACTTGTCCCAGGTCACACTACGAGGAAGTGTGAGGGCTGCGATGGAAATCCAGGTTCCTTGGCTTCGGGTCCCAGGGGAGCATCTCTCCCCCCACCCCACCCCCGAACAAACACCTTAAGGGGAGGCCACTGTGACATCCTCAGCCCTCGGGGGCAGCCCAGACCTGGCCCAGGCTCCAAACAGGCTAGCCTCAGCTCGGCTCTCCTGAGGAGCTGGGGACCTCGTCCCCCTGCCCCGCCCACCCCCACAAGGTGACACAGAGGCTGGTAAACCCTGGGGCGACCATGGCGCCTCAGCGCCCCCTCGTGGTGGCAGGAAAGAGAGTCTGCGGGGAGAACGAGGAAGGGGGGAGGGAAAGAGGGAGGGAAGACAGGGGGACCCGGGAGGGCAGAAGCGCTGGGAAGAGAGAACGCTGGAGGGGGGAGGGCCTCGGCTCCCGGGTCCTCCCCTGCAGTGCTCCCTCTGCGAGCTGCAGCTCTGGGTTTCCGTCCTCCAGTTCGGCCTGAGCTCTGTGGGCCTGGGAGGGACACCCCGGCCCCAGGGAATTATTGAGACAAGGGAAAGCATTCTGTCCCTTCAGACTGGGATGAGACAGTCTATCTCCTGGGACAGAGCTGCCTCGCCCAGCTGAAAGGGGCCAGGAGGGAAATCAGTCCTTCCTCTCCTTTCCACCCCTCCCTTCCCCCATCAAGACAGCCAGCCGGGGTTCTGCAGGTGGCCCCCCACAGTCACAGGGACACACAGGGCCTGGGTCTGCCCCAGCCCTCACCCACACCCCCCTCGCTTCGCCAGCCTCGCCGCCCAGCCACCCCCAAATCCCAGCAGCTGCCGTTGCCATAGTGATAGCACCCCCACCCCACCCCCACCCCTTGCACATAAATAAACTGCAACCTGGGGAACGGAGCTGCTGGAAGAGGCCGAATGTGCAGAGCCAGCTCCTTCCCCGCTCCTCTCACTTCGGGATAATTAGTGCAAATTAAATTTCACACCCCTTCTCCCGAGCAGTTAGAGCTCCCCGGGAACGGATATCCACGATTCATGGGGGAACGTACTCAGATGTCTCTTCGCGATGTGCAAACGCGAGAGAACATTCCTCGGCTATGAGTTCTCAACGATTCCCCAAAGTCAGCACCAAGACAGCGGGAACACAGAAGCACAAACATGCACCATGCAATGGCGGATGTCCGAGTGGGATGGGGATGGAACTGGGAGATGGGAGACCTGAGTCCAATTCCCAGCTCTGGCACCTCTTACCCAGGCGTGGCTCATTCACAAAACCAGGGTAGGTCAAGTTTCCATAGAAAGGAAACCCTCTGGTCATCAGGGCCCCAAAGACATGATTCTACACCCATGTGCCTGCACTCAGGGCTGCTTCACAGCTGTACAGCCTGTGACATCACAAAGGAGGTTTAAGGCTCTGCTACCTAATTTTTGATCAAGGGGCCTGCGTGTTCATTTTGTACTGGATCTCGCAGATTACATAGCAGGTTTATTTACACGTGTTAAGTGTCTGGGTAAGCAAACATGCACGACACCCCTCAAAGCAAATGATAATAATAACAGTAGCCCCCACTGTGGGCCAGATGTGTTCTGTTTTCCATGCCTTAACCCTCACAACAACCCTGTGAGTGTTTTGATACAGAGGTTCCCAAAGTTTAGCGTGCCCAGGACTGGGATCTTGTTAAAATGCAGAGTCTGAGTCGGTATTTCTGGGGAAGGGCCTGCCACTCTGCATTTCTAACAAGCTCCCAGGGGAGTTCAGGACTGTCATCCCCTGGATCTCCTTTGAAAAAAAGTGCTTAGCATAGTAAAGGCCTTGGTGCACCCATCCCCCAGCTACTGTCCCGCTGGTTGCTAGGGGCTACAGTCGTGCACTGGTGCTCCCCTTCTCTGGAATCTTGCCCTCAGCCAATCCAAGTTGCCTCACCAGAAAACACCTGGGGAAAACTCCCTCATCCAGGTGAGGGTAGGGAGGACACAGCCAATGACTGGCTGGTAAGGGCTGGCCTCCTTCCCTTAAGGTAGGCCGATTCTGTGGGGTTGTTAATGCTCCAGAGCTCCCCGTGGATCAGGGATCAGGCTGAGACTAGACGCTCACCAAACCCATATCTCAGCTTTGAGCTTCTCTCCTTGTCCTGTCGCCCTCACTCCCTTACAGATTCCGACCACAATCATCACTTGTGTAAGAGAGCCTGTCTCAGGCTCTGCTGCTAAACTACCCAACCTAAGACAGGAAGGTACCTTCATTTTCCCCATTTTGATGAAGAAACTGACCAAGAAGTTGACTTGCCCAGGACATACATGTAACAGAGCCAAGATTCCACCAGGCAGTCTGCTTCCACTACCTCTATGTACTTGTATCCACAATGCAAATCCATTTTGTACTCACATCCATATACTCAAGTGAATGCACCTGTTTATGTGTGTATCGACATATACAGCATATTTTTGCAGCATATTGAAACTCATATGCACACAAGTAGATATAGATTCACTCAAACACCTACTTACACACATTCACGTGCCCCTGACATCCACATCCCCAAAGACGCAGCTGTGCGTATTCATTCATTCATTCAGTGAGTAAATTGTCCCACACATGCTTGGACATCTTTCCAACAAGTCTCAGTTCACACATCACCCCCTCCTGGAACTTTCCCTGCCTCCCTGAAATTAGGTGCAGAGTCCCGCAGGCCCCACCTATCCTTATCCCTGTTTACAGGTCTGTCTCACCTGCCAATCTGAGAGCTCCCTAGGGCAGGGGACCTGGTCTATTTGTTATTGTAACCACAGGGCCTGGTATAAGGCCTGGACCATTGCAAGTGCTCCATATGTATTTGCCGAGCTGAATTTAATCCAGCTCTGCCATTCAGTAGCCATGTGACTTCAAAAAAGTCCCTTCCTTCTCTGAACCTCGGCTTCCTCAGGCAGGAGAAATACTGAGGGGCCATGGTTTGGATTTTATCTTGAGAGCAATAGAGATTCATTGAACATTTTAGCAAGGACAACTGTTGTAGGTTTTTAAAAGAGCACCCAGACTGCTATGTAGAGAATGGATTGAGGCTGGGGTTGGAGGGCAAGAATGGAAGTGCAGAGAAGTGCAGAGATCACTTAAAAGACTGCTGCCAGCAGCCAGGTATGAGATGACAGTGACTCAGATTAGGGTGGCATCAGCCGAACCAGAGAGAAAGGAAGTTTCCAGACAATGAGAAGGCAGAATCAAGAGGCCTAGGCGACAGCTTGGATGTAGAAACTTAGGAAGAAGGAAGAATTGGCCAGACACCCCAGACCTGAGACAGACCCCCATTCTGACACACACCCTGCCACCCCCACCCCTACTGGAAGCCAGGGAGCCTTCCTCCTTACCAGCCTCCGGTCTGCTCCCTTCGCCTCTCCCGACCACAGCCAACCCCATAAGTGTTCAGAGGCAACTGGGTCACAGGGCTGTTCCCACAGCCCATCTGGTCTTTCAAGGTCATAGAACTCCCATCCTTTCCAGCCTCATCTCCAGCAGGGCTCCTCCAGGCAGGCCTCACCACAGAACCCAATACAAGTCCCCAATGAGCTTTCTGCTCCACCCACTCTGCTCTAACTGGCCTTTTCAGTTCCTGTCCTGACTGTGCCACTCACTCACTGTGTGACCTTGAGTAAGTCTCTCTCCCTCTCTGGGTTCCAGTTTCTCCATCTGTTAAATGAGAGGTGGGGATGCAATGATGTCTAAGGACCTGGCCAATCAGAGAACCAAATCTCCTAGGCTGCAGCGATTGGGACCAGGGTTGACACATGACCCAAGCTGAGCCAGTGAGAGTCCATCCTGGGGCTTTGGCTGGAAGTGTTGTACAAAAGCATCTCAGTTTCTGCTGGGGTTGCTGGTTAGCAGCATGTGAGCCTGGAGATTGGGGTGGGGGTGGGGGCGGTCTGGGAAGAGAGTCTGCATGGGAACAAAGCTAACACTTATCCCTGAGGCCATGGTTTAAGCACCTGGACCCAGTCATGCCTGAAATCAGTTACATGGACCAGTAAATTCCCTTTTTGCCTAAGCCAGTCTGAATTGCACTTCTGGTGCTTGTATCCAATGGAGTCCTGACCTAAATAAGTCTTTCCACTTGTATGTGCTATAATATTTAATGCTTCTCCTGTGATGCCTTTGGAATGCCTTCCTTGCTCTCATCTGATTCTTTCAATCCTCCTATCCTTGAACCTACCTGAGGTGCCCTCCTCCTCCAAGAAGCCTTCCCTGACCATTTTGGCATTTCCTGAAGTATGCCTCTCTGAACACTAATCCTTCAAAAATCCCACTATGGTCTAACAAGCTTAAGAAATACTATATAGTATATTCTCCTTTTGGAGGACTCACTGCACTGAGCCTACTAAGAATCCTGAGAAGTTCTAATGTAAAGGAATCGGTTCACTTTGTTCGGTCAAGTGTTTCACAAACTTGTTTTTGTTTTCTCATAGAGCCCTTTTTTTTTTTTTTTTTTTTTTTTGGAATACCTATTAAATTCCTGCAGAACAATGTTGCAGAGCCTCACTTGGGCAAACACTACTTTATCCCTAATTTCCATTGATTCACTCTCTGTGCCCTTCAGGAGGCTTTCCAGTTTCTCTAGTGCTTATTAAATACCTACTGTGTGCCAGGCCCAGAACTAGAGGCATGAGTCAGACACATCCCAGCCTGGAAGGAACCTACAGGCTGAGGGACAGTCACGCCTTACTGAATGAGTCTGACCTGAGCCCACCAGTGCTGTGTGCCCTTGAGAAAGTCACTCTTCCTTCCTGGGCTTCAATTTCTCCATCTGTAAAATAAGAGGATGGGATGCCATGATCCCTAAAGATCTGGCCAACCAGAGCATCAAATCTCCTAGGATTCAGTGACCAGTTCCAGGGCAGGCACATGACCCAGGGTAAACCAATGAGCATCCATCCTAGGGCTCTTCAGCAATCAGTTGCTCCCTAAAATCATGTGCAAAAGGTGGGTTTGAGTGCATTTGGTGGGGGGCGGGGGAGAAGGTCCAAGGCTTTCAACGTATTTTCCAATGTTTCCATGACCCAATGGAGGTTATAAATGTTGGCAGTGATGAAAACTCAGTAACAGGAGAACGTCAGGGTGAGGAACTTGAGGCTATGAGAGGGTGGGGAGGTTAAGACTGTGAGTGAATGAAAGCGTCCAAGCCTCCATGAATACTCTTCATTCACTGAGCTGAGATGGTTTTGATTGCCTGGCAGGTCAGGACTTAATCTCTGATGAATTCCAGTGAGACTATTTAATAGCTGTGTGTCCTCGGGCACATTACTTAACCTCTCTGTACCTAAGATTCCTCATCTTGTAAAATGGGGATAGTTTCATTTCAGGTCTGATCTCTTGGAGGCAGGATTTAAGTGGGATTATGCAGGAGGAAGTTCTTAGTCCAGGGTTGGATACAGAATAAACATTAAATAAAGGTTAGCTAGTACCATAACAGCATGGTGAAAATCAAACAGAACAGTCGTTAAATGAGGAGAACACTCATGATCTTCTGCAGGTTTTACCTGAGCAATCAGGGGGAACCCCATACTCCATTTCCTTCTCCCAGCTCCTGCCCACCAAGACCTCTGCAGACTCCCCACTCCCAAGGTGTCCCCAAGATGCCTGTCAGTCCTCCTTATCTTGGGATGCAGAAGCCTATTTTGGCATCCAAGCTTCCATTTTGATACTCAAGGCCTTCCTGGCTTTTTGTCTTGGAATTTGAAGTTCATACCTCTGTATCCTAAGGTAGGCAGCTTCTAAGATGGCTCCCGATGGTCCCCACCTCCTAAGGACCTTTCAGTCCTTGCATAATCCCCTGAGTGTGCACTGGACCTAGTGACTTGCTTCTAAGGAAGACAATACAAGTGTTGGGATGTCACTTTACAAATTACATTTCAAAAGACTCTGGTTTCCATATTGCCTCCTGGCCCGCCCTCTCTGGCTGTGATGGATGCCTGCTGCCATGCTGTGAGCTGCACTACTTAGAGATCCATGTGGCAAGAAACTGAGGCTGGCCTTTGGCCAACAGAAAGCAAAGAATTGAGGACCTCAATCCAACAGCCCATGAGGAACTGAATTCTGCCAACAGGAGTGGGCTTGGAAGCAGATCCTTTCTCATTCAAGCCTTGAGATGATACGGCCTTGGCCAACCCTCCATTGCAATCTCAGAAGAGAACCGGAGCCAGAGGACCCAGCTAAGCCAGCCACAGAAACTGTAAAATCACAAATATTATTTAAAGCCGTTAAGTTTGGGGGTAAATTGTCATGCAGTAATAGATAACTAATATACATGGCAAAAAAAGGGGGGGAATATTTTTGGCTCACTTACCTGGAAAGTACAGGAGTGGAGTTTGTTTCAGATATGGCTGGATCCAAAAGCTCAAAGGTCAAGAGGAATCTGTCCTAGTTTGAGTTTCCATGAGAGCCTGAGGCAAGACCTGGGTGCAGGTGGTTTGTTTGGGAGGTGACTGGAGCAGCAGGAAAGAGGGAGAGAAGAGACTGAGACCAGAAAGGAGTAAAAGGCAATAAAGGGTGTGTTTTCAAATTTTATGCAATAAGCAAGAGGGGCTGGAATCCTCTGGAACCTCTGAGGAGCACACTGCCTCCCAAAAGTATTCTGAAGAACGGGAGCCAGGGCATTTACCCACCAGCTCCCTACTGCACTGGTTGAGGGTGGCCCTGAGGATATTCATTTCCCTGAACTCCAGAGCCATGCCCATGCTCTGGCTAGCAGTCCACTGAAGCTGTGCCTGAGCTCAGGCACAAGGAGATGATGCAGGATGCCAAAAACATCCACACGCTGTCTCCTCCATCCCTCAACTCCTCTCCCCTGAGATGCCTGCAGCATTGGTCAGCCTCTTCCTGAGCGGTGGCCACAGCAGCTTGTGCAGCCCCAGGCTTTCTTCCTACAGCTCAGCAACCCCAGGGAAAAGAGCTTCTCTTTCCCTATAGTTCCAGCAAAAATCTCAAGATTGCATTTCATTGGATGACAAGGATGATGTGCTCATCTTTGAACCAATCACTGATTCAGTTCACCAGGCCTGGGGTTTGGCCTATCCCTGGAGCCACGGACTAGGGATAGTTTCCCTAGAGAAAATTTGGGAAGTTGAAGAAGCAACTCCCCAAATGAATGCTGGCCAGAAAACTGACAGACAGATATCTGTTAAGTCTACACGAATCGTGACTTGTATGACTGAATTAAAAGATCAGTTTAGTAGTAGGTGACAACCAGCATTTTAAAAAATAGAATGAAACAGTGTTTATCAAACTAGCTGCATCAGAATCGCCCAGAAGGCTTGTTAAAACTAGATTGCTAGGTGCTACCCCAGAGTTTCTGATTCAACAGGTCTGGGATGGGGCTTGACAGATTGCATTTCTAACAAGTTTTTAAGTGCTGTTGATGCTGTTGGTCCAAGGACCACACTATGTGAACCACTGAAATATGAAATATCAGAGTGCACTGTAGGTAATATGGCTAAGTTTTGTTCCATGAAATGTTGGTTTCAGTTACATATGCATGTGGACATTGGCTAATCATGGGAAAGGAATTTCTTTCTTAAATCACCCTAGTGCAGTGAGATTAAGTAATTGCCAAAAGTCACACAGCTAGTAGATGAGGGAGTAGGGATTTGTGGCTAACAGCTCTAACGGGCTGTTAGCCACAACGCTATACTGATCGTGGGTGGCACTGGCTAAACTGCCTACAAGTAACTCACTGCAGGATTGGGCTAGATGTCAAGCTATGTCTGCCACATGAAGAAAGTAGGATGTAAAATAAGCTGTTGTAACAAATAGACCCCAAAATACAAGGGCTTCAACAAGATAAAAGTTTCCTTCTTTCTCATATGACAGTCAAGAGGTCTGTGGTCCAGGGCTGGTAGGGCAGCTCTGCCAGCCTCCACTTGTGGCTTCCATCCTGGGGCCCAAGGGGTGTCCCAGCAGCAGGAAGTGGGGAAGGAGGGGGAAAACACACTCCTTTCCTTTTAAGAGCACAACCCAAAAGGTTCATTGTCACTTTCACTCACACCCCATTGGCTGGATCCCAGTCACAGGGTCAGAGCCGCTGCAAAGGAGGCTGGGAAATGTAGTCTTGAGCTGGAAGGCTATGAATACTGGGGAACAACTGGCTGGTAGTGTGGCTCGAGGGGCCTGTCTAACACACCCATCAGGGAGGAGGGCAGGCCTGGAAGGACCCCCAGGTGGCCTTCCAGTGGCAGTGCCCCTGACAGAGGACAAAATGGTGGCATTAGTCTCAGAGACAGCATCCAACCACCCCTCCCCTGCCCCCAGCTCTGGATCTAATGCTAAATTCCTACCCAGACCATTCTTGGCTTAACATTTTCTAACTGGTTTTTACAGGCAGCATATTTTCCAGTTTATTATATTGTGTCAAGTAGAGCTTTCGATTTTAAGCTTCAAAGTTTATTTGCTTAGAACATGTTTGCTTTATCCACAGGGATGCTATGTGGATACTAATAAAGCCATGTACCTCCAGCCAACAAAATAATTGCTCTGGTTGAATGGGTGTGATAGCACATTAGACTTTATGCCAGGGCTCATTTTTTTACTGGCCCTGTCACTGAACTTCACCTCCCTGTCTTACTCCCAAACTGCAGATGCCTCTTTTTCTAATTTTTTCCATAAAGCAGTGACTCATAAACAAGAGCAGATTTTTCTTACTTGCAGAAAAGGTAAATTGCCGGCAGAAATAAATTTGCAGATGCTAGAACTTCACAGAAAGGAGCTCATTGGTGGGGAGGGTTTGATAGCCTGCGTTACTCCCCCTCCCCCACCCATCTGTACCCTTTATCTTCCTTACCAAGCTAAGCTGGGGGCTGTGGGGGCCTTGCTGGGCCTTGGTGAGGAGGAGGGTCCCACCTTTGAGAACGACTCCTCTGTTTATCTTCAGATTTGTCCCAGTTCCTGGACCTGGGATTGGGCCGGGGGGGCCCCAGAGGTGGAGGACTCTGGCATCCCGGCTCTGCATAGTACACCGACCTCAATTTATGTGGGTTACTGTCAGCCTGTGGACTTGTCGCCAGGCAAGGAGAAGGCCTATGGGACCTGCCCAAGGCCTGCAGGAGGTGGTTCCTCGCTCAGACAGATTTTGTGGGACCCAGGCCAGCAGGAGACAGGCTCAGAGGCCTTCTAAGAGTCAGGGCCTGGGGCGGGATCTAGAAACCTCCCTCTCTGAAACAGAATCCATGTCAAAGAAGAAGAGGGACACAAACTGCCATTTCCTAAGCAGCTGCTATGGGTTCTCAATGGTCCAGGCCTTCCCCAGTCCTCACAACCACCACCACCACAAGTTACCGTACCCATTTTACAGATAAGGAAACTGAGGCACAGGGAGGGGAAGTCACTTACCCACCCTCACACGGATCAAACAGACCCTGTGACTGGTCTCCCTTTCCTTCAGGCCTCCCCTCTTTCTCCCTCTCTCCCCAGTTCTGTCACCCCACTCCCACCCTCTCTGCCACCCATCCCCACCTGGCTTCACCCCTGCCTAGCCTCTGCTGTAATCCTGACTCCCTCCTCCTCTCCACTGCTCTTTTCACACTACGCACAGAACATCCAAGGGAGAACATGTTTCCAAAGAAAACAAATTTAGAGGAGCCAGGAGTGGGGGCAGGGAGAATCTCTGAGCCCAGTAGGAAAAACTCAGCCTCCCAACAGAGACAAAGGCCTCAGGGACCCAGGCCAGCTGGAGCATGGGTGCATCCCCCACCTTCATCAAGACACCCAAGATTTGCAGTAGCCCACTGCATACCCAGAGCAACCTTAGCGACTAAGATTTAATTTTTTTAATAGCCCTATACCTCCCTCCTATGCCTAACATCTTTCCTGTTGATAATTTGTTATTTTAAACTTCTAATTTCTATTAAAGTCCAAGGTTTCTACACGCCTCCTCCCCCAACTCACTGCCCTCCCAGAAGGGGTTAGTCATGTACACTCTAGTGTGACTAACTCTCTGACCCTTCCCTGAGAGAGGATGTTACTAGGAGAAGCTAGCCCCAGGGAGAACTGTGCTGTGGGCTCTCTCAATGTCCACTCTCCTCCAGCAGCCAGAGGGACTCCAGGCTGCATCATCTCCAAACACTCCAGGGCTGAGAGGTGCCAGATGTGGCCAATGACTGCCTGGAACAGGTCAGATGCCTTCCCACACTAATCCCAAGCATGGCAAAGGCCTGTCTGAGGTCCCCACAGGCAGCAGATGGCGAGCCAACTTCTGCGTTGCCATGGCAGCCCTGGACCAGGGATGAGGAGATCATGCTGGGTGTGCACAGACACTTATGCTCAGATTATATGAGGGCACAAGGGGGTGGGGGAGTTGCAAGTTTCAAGTGTTATCATTCTGTCCTCCTAACCCCATCTGGTGGCTACAGGAGTCTCTGGAGGTTCCCTGGCAGGTAAGGCAGTGGTTGGGGGGCCCAGGACCTGGATGCAAACAGATTTGGCTCCAGGCTGCCCAACTCTTCATCCCTGTCTGGAGCAAGACCAACTGGAGGTCCGGTGCAACCAGGGGGCTGCAGGAAGCCTGCATACCACTGCGCAGAGCTTCCAGGACCTATTATTCTATGTAGGATACTCAAAGACGACAGGGGTCCTAGAGGCAAAAGATCTTTGGAAGCCAAAAGTCAAAGGGCTGATTAGTCAAGAGAGGCCCCCAGGACCTGGCTCTCCTGTCTCTACCAGGAGGACATGCAGGTCTGAGGTCTCTGAGGGGTACCAGGGTCCAGTGCGGGACCCAGACCCATGTGATCCACTCACTTCCAGCTCCTTACAGGAAATCTCCACTCCCAGGGCCTGTCTGAGCTGTGAGAGCAGGTACCATAGAGCCAGGATCTGGGTGAAGCTAGCAGGATCGGGCAGGCCATGCCCACAACGCTGGGCCTTTAAACCCTTCCCCTGCTCACCCCCAGAGCCAAGCCTGGTTCTCAGAGGACTGACCACTGTGTGCATTCACAACACGCACACACCCTCAGTGTTCACACTCAGTGTCCACAGTGTATACAGAAAGTGCTCAGGGTGGCAGCACATTGTACACCTGCTCCAAAGGCTCCCTTATCCACCAGTGCAAGCACACACATTGTGCACAACATGTGCACACAGCACATGCCTAGGAGGCCCACACTCTGGGCAGGAAAAGGGTACAGCGAGCACTGAGGCAAACACACCCAAGCACCTACACGCAGTGTACAGTGTTTGTACAGAATAAACATAGCATAGTGGAAATAATGCCCATACAATGCACCAGCAGAGCAATTTCACACTGCATGTGCACACGCGTGTGCGCACACACACACACACACGCACACAAACATCATCCTCTGGGCCTGCAGGGCCAGCCCAGAGAAGCGGCAGAAGGAGGCAGGAAAACCCCTTCCATCCTCCCTGGAGGTGAGCTAAGACCTGCAGGGTCATCCACAGGGGCAGGTTGGGGCCTGGGGAATTCCTGACTCAACATCTGTGCCGGCCCCTACAGACAATGCGGTCAGGGACCTATTCCCCTGAGAGGAGCCCAGGAGGGAGTGTCTGGGCCACAGCCAGGCTCAGCAACCCTGTAATCACCTGGGACAGAGGTGGGGCTGGAAGACAGCCCCAGGGAGGCTTCCTGAACCAGGCAAAAGCCTGGGATGGGACAGGCTCCATCCTGCCTGACTCCTGCCTTCTCGCTCAGTTACATGCAGAAGGCCAGGAGCCCAAGATAGTGGGGGAAGGAGGTGAGCAGAAAGCCCCAGGTTGGGGTCAGGAGGCCTGGGTTCTAAGCCTGCCTCTGCCTCTGCCCAACTGGGCATCCTGGGTAAGACACTGCCTATCCTGAGCCTTGATATCCCCATGAATACCCAGATAGAACAACCTTGGTCCCACTGCCCTCTGTCCTCACATTGAAGACAAGTGTCATATGGGTCACTTGTCACCTAAGCATCTGACCTTACTAGTTTTAGGTGATGAGCTCCGTGGTCAGGGTGATGGCCCTCATCTCTCTGGGATCTCCCCAGCATCACTACTGGATAGGTGCATAGGAAAGATCAATAAGAGGCTTTCATCACCCGGGGACAGCCTGGTCCTTCCGTCTGGCCTATGCAGGGCAGGGTGCAGGGCTGTGCTTGGTCTGCTCTTTCGAGTCACCAAGCCCAGAACACATGTACCTTGTAGAGGCACAACAATCCTAGAATCCTGGAGGAAGCACCAGGCTGGAGGTCAGGATGCGTAGGTTCCAGCCCCTGACTCTCTGTGACCTTGGGGAAGTTCCACTCTGGGCCTCAGTTTCCCCATCTTAATATAAGGAAGTTGAACTAGAACTGGTCTCCGAGGGACATCCTATTCTGAGATTCTGTGTCACCAGAAGCTGCAGGTGGTCTGAACTGGAGCAGGGAAAGGGAGACTCTGCTGGGGGAGACCCCTCCCCCAAACAGAGATCTCCTGAGCACCTCTAGGCAGGCACTGGGTCATGTCCTTTCTGCACACAATGTCACTGCTGAGGAAGATGCTAGTAGGATTCAATGTACAGATCAGTACATGGCAGCTTAGAAAGGACCCAAAGTCACACCCAGAGGAAGTGCTAAAACGAGAATTTGGTCTCTTAAACCTTAAAGCTGTGGAGACGACGCCATAGGCATGGCTTTTCTAACTGCTTTCTGTGTATTAATCCACTTTTAATCTGCCTAACAACCCAAAGTTGGGGTCTATGATTATCTAGATTTTAGAGAAAACAGAGGCCTCTCTGTTAAATAACTTGCCCAAAGCCACACAGCTAGAGTAGAAAAGCTGGGATCCAAAGCCAGGGAGTCTCCACCCAGATTTTAAGCTCTTAACCATTCTAGTAAACTAAACCCACCCTGCCTGGCCCCCCAAGGAGAGCAACAGACAGTCCCCAGCAGAGGATCAAAGCCACACTTCTTCCCACTGACTGTGTGTATCAGTTACCTATGGAGTGAGTAATGCTACGTAACAAACAACCATGAGACCTGTGCAGCACACAATAGACATTTATTTCTCTCACCAGTCTGCAGGCCAGCTGGGTGCTTCTACTGACCTGGACAGGCCTCAGTGGATCTCAGCTTGTCCTCTTATGCATCTACTGACAGCCAGCCTGTGGGCTGGGGACTTGATCGTCTAGAATTGTCTCACTCACCTGTCTGACAATTGGCTGGCTGTTGGCTGGCATGAAGGAAGTGACTGGGTCACATGTCTGTCATCCTCCAGCAGGCTAGCCTGGAATTGCTTACATGACAGTGACTGAGAGAGAAAGAGACAGAGAGAGAGAGGGGGGAAGCTACAAGCCCACTTGAGGCCTATGCTTGGAACCAGACATTGTATTGCCCCCTTCTGCACTCTGCATTAGTCAAAGCAAACCACCAGGACAGCCAGGTTCAAGGGCTGGGGAAATAGATTCCACCTCCTGAGGGAGATGCTGCAAAGTCATTTTGTAAATGGCGTGATAACAGAGAAAAGGGAAGAACAAAGCATATTTTTGCCATGAATCCACCACCATGTGTCTGCTTTCCACTTGCATTATTACACATCCTCTTACCCTATCAGAGTCATAGAAAATCAGCTAGTCCCCATCACCCATTCTGCAGATGGGGAAACTAAGGTCCGGAGAGGAAAAGGAACGTGACACACGCCCTGGCCCCAGGCTCTCTCCTCTAGTGCAGACAGCAGTGCAGACTTGCAGCCCCCCTCCTGCTCCTGCTGCTGCGCTTGCTACCAGCCCACTGAGCCGGCACTTGGCACCAAGTGCCAGGTAGATGGTTCTCCTCTCAGCCATCCAGACTGAACTCTCCCTATTTACATGAGTCACACCAAGCCCTGACATTCATGTAATTGTCTTCCATATACAAAGTGTCTTCGCGCATTATTCAATCCCCGTGATCACCCTGAAAGGAAGGGTAAAAGCTATAATAATCATCACCTTTAACTCTTCTTGAGCACGCTCTAAGGGGCAGGCATTGTTCTAGGTGCTGACACATGTTAACTCATTTAATGCTCACATCAACCCTATGAAGAAGGCACTATTGTTACCCCAAATTACAGACGCGGGGAATGAAGTTCAGAGGGAGGACGTGGCTTACTCAGTCACATAGCGAATAAGTATCAGGTCACACACCTAGGTCTGTCTAGCTCCAAGGCCAGGCTATGTCAACGTATCAGGAGGTGGCACCCGGGCTCCCCTATTTTTCTCTCTCCAGAGTTCTGGCCTGGAGTGGGGCTGGAATTGGGACTCATCTCCTGAAAGAGGAGCTACGTGTGAGCCCTTCAGGAGTCTGGGTGGCAGAGAGAAACAAGAGGTATAAAAGAGCACAGAAGTTCAATGTCCAGGTGCTCGGCACATCCAAGGTCAAATCCTGGTTCTGCTCTAGACAGCTATATGACTTTGGGTCATATACTTAACCTCTCTGCACTATAAAATGGGCATGGTAATAATAGTTTTCCAGTCTATAAAATAGGCATGATGGTAAAGCACCTACCTCCAGTCATTGTGAAGATTAAATGAGTTACTGCTTATGAGGCAATCACTGGCACATAGTAAATGCTCAATAATTCATTGCTGTTATTATCATTATCTAGCCCTTTTCGCTTCTGGAACACCAGAGAGAAGACAATTGAGGGCTCAGAGCTGCCCTGCAAGAATTGAATCTGTGCGTGGGAGGGATGAGAGGGTAGCCATCCAGGGCTCTGTACCCTCCCCCCGTGTCCCCCGAGGGCTAGGTCCAGAGTTTTAGAGACTCTAAACAAAGAGAAGAATATGGTGTCCCCCCCAATCCCCTCTCCACTGTGTAAATCTGAAAACAACACTGAAACATAAAATGAGCATAAAGAAGTTGAGCAACGCTCTGAATTTTTGGATGATGACAACACTGATGCTTTGTCTCAAATATCATTTGAGTTTATTTTGGTACCTCCTTCTCGTTGGCATCTTAAGTGTGTGCTGGGACTAACGTGGCGTGATCCTGCACTGGGTCCCCAGGTAGCCTGAGGAGCCGGCAGACCCTAGGGCAGGAACTGGGAGCCCTCAGGAGGGGATAAGCACATCTTTTCTCAAGAGCACCCCATAACTCAGGGGGAGGCAAGGAGGAAACCTCCACCCAGGATGCTAAAAAAAAACCCTCCAACCAACAATTTGGCAGCTGCAGTTGCCAGGGAGATGATGAGGGATGCAGGCGGTGCTGCCTCCCGCCTGGCAGGGCCCTTGCCTCCGCCCCAGGAGGGCATTCTCCTGGTGTCATTGTGGGGGCGAGGGGCCAGGCCGAGAAACAGGAGCCTGAAGATCACATTTCCCCATTGTCACCCATTGTCTTCGGAGCAGAGGGTATAGACAAGACAATGGGCTGATGGACAATAGGGGACAGCAGATGGTCTCTCCTCCCACCCCCTGGCAGGAACCCCCCCATCCACCAGCTGGTGCCGCTGGGCTTGCCAGGCCTGCCTGAGAGGTCGGGGTGGGGGCCCAGGCTCAGCTGGCTGCAGACCCCAGCCTTGCACCTGCCCACATTAGGTTTTTGGAAAGAGGATCAGACTGGGAATTAGATCCCTGAGTTGTGGAAAACCAAAGGAAGAATAATAACAGCTAATACTCACTTGTGTCTTAAATAAATCTGCTCTCCATATAAAATCCAAACTACTACAAGGCCCGGGATGACCAAACCGCAGCCCACCTCTCTAGCGCCTCCGTACTACTGTCTCTCTGGATCTCCAAACCAGGGTCACGCTGCCTTTCTTTCTGTTCCTGAAACACAGTAAGTTCTTTCCAAACTCTGTGCCATTGCATATGCTGTTCCCACAGCTGGGAACAGCACCTCCCACATGGTCAGCTCCTCCCCATCATTCAGGTCCCACCTTAAAACATCACCTCTTCATGGAGACTCTCTGACCACCCCGTCTGAAGTAGAGGGCAATTTGGCTCCTTCAAATAGCACTTATCACAGGTTATAATTATTGATTTTGTTTGTCTGTGTCCTTATTTATAATCTGTCTCTCCCACTGTCGGTAAATTCCATGAGCACAGGAACTGTGTTTATCTTATTCTCTAGCTTCCCTGCACCAAGAACAGTGCCAGACACATGGTAGGTGCTCAATAAATATTTCTTGAACTTAAGCTCCAGGCGCTTCGTTCTCCCAATCTACCCTATGAGATTTTTTTTGTCCCCATTTTACAGAAGGAAGAATGGAGGCTCAGAGAGAGGTTCGTAACTGCTTAAGCCAAGACTAGAATCTGGGGCTCATCTGACTCCAAAATCCCTCCACTCCACCGCCTCCTCCCAGCTCTACCAGCACTAACTTCCTCTAGGACTAGCGCATGTCCCTTCTCCTTTTGGACTTCTGTTTTCCATCTGTAAAATGACAATGCAGGGCTTAAGGACTCCTGGAGGCTCCTGTTGTTCTGACAGCCTAAGATCTGCACAGAGATAAGCAGCTCAACCACACCTCCCTCCGCCCCACCTGCCTTCTAACTCATGGTCTCACCATGGCGTGGCTTTGGAGGCAGTAGTCCTGGGTTTACGTGTTCACAAGGATATGGAGGAACTTGGACGGTCATATGCTGCTGGTGCCAATGCAAAACAGTAGAGCCGTTTTGCAAAACACTCAGCATACATTCACCATACACTCACCATATGGCCCAGCAATTTCACTCCTAGGTATTTACTCAAGAGAAATGAAAACGTATGTCCATGCAAACACGCGTACGTGACTGTTCACAGCAGATTTATCTGTAATAGCCAAAAACTGGAAAGAACCCAAATGTCTATCAACTGGTGGACTAAATGTGATGCACCTTTCCAACAGAACACTACTTAGCAATGAAAAGGAATGAACTGCTGACACACTCAGCCACACAGATGAGCCTCAAAATAATTGCACTGAGCAAAAGAAGCCAGACACAAAAGACACACCACATGATTCCACCTGCGTGTGGTTTTAGAAAGGGGAGAAATACAGTGACAGAAAACAGATCAGTGGCTACCTGGGCCCAGGGCATGGGGTGAGGATTGACTGCAAAGGGGCATGCGGGGACTCTGTGAGGTGATGCAAATGTTCTATATCATTGTGATATTGAAATATAATAAGAAAAAAATATATATATATCTCCTCCCAGTTCCTGACATAAGAGCTTCTACTACCCTTGGCATTTCCTGAGTGACTGGGGTGAGAGGAATGTCTTTTCTTATTCATAATAAGCCCCTCCCGACCTTACCTGAGTTGATGCTAATGAGGTGACTCTTGTGAGACAGGGACTAGTTGCCAGGGGAACGAGCCACGTGATTAGAGGGTTGGAACTTTCAGCCCCACCCCCTGACCTCTGGGGAGGAAGGAGGGGCTGGAGGTTGAGTTAATCACCAGTGGCCAAAGATTTAATCAGTCCTACCTGTGCAACAGAACCTCCATAAAAACCTCAGCCACTGGGTTCAGAGAGCTTCTACGTTGGTGAATGTATCCACCTGCCTGTAGGGTGGCGCAGGCCAAACTCTGCAGAGACAGAAGCTCCTGTGCCAGGACTCTTCCAGACTTCACCCTACGTACCTCTTCATCCAGCTGTTCATTTGTATCCTTTAGAATACCCTTTAAAATAAACCAGTAAGACAAAGTAAAGTGTTGCCCTGAGTTCTGTGAGCTGATATAGCAAATTATCAAACCTGAGGTGGGGATCATGGGAACCAGATCAGACAAAAGGGGAGGCAACCTGGGGATCTGCTGCTTGCAATTGGCGTCTGAAGGAGGGGGCAGTCTGTGGGGATGAGCCCTTCACCTGTGGGGTCTGTGCTAAGCCCAAGTAGTTAGTGTCAGAACTGAATTAAATTGTGGCACACCTAGTTCTCCACAGAGAACTGGAGAATTGCCTGGTGAGGGGGAACCCCCCACATTTGCATCAGATGTGTTATTAGGGAAAGTCAGGTCCTAGTCATAGTAGAAAGTTTTCCTTTAATCATGACTGTGGTCGTAGGACCATAACCATATACATCTGTCATAACTCATCAAATTGTATGTGTGAAATTGGCAGATTTTCTTGTATATAAATCATACCTCAATAAAGTGACCCAAAAAGGGGAGAGGGAAGAGTCCTGGGTTTCAGTTCCAGCTCTGCCATTCTACCCTGTGGGCAGACATCCCTTCTCAGCAAAGCTGTGGCATCTACGTGAGGACTGAGACTGGGCCCCATTGACACCAGGCTCCCGTCAGCCTGGGCATTAAAGCCCAGCCAAGCCGCTCATACGGGCTGGTCCAGTACCCACTCCTGCAACCACTCAGCAGGCCCTGCCCTGGATGGGGGTCTGGGGCTCTCACTGTCCTGTTCTCCCCATTCCCCTTTCTCCAGCTGCCGCACCTCACCAGCTCCTGGACAGAACCACAGGTGGCATAACAGTCCCACCCCAGGGCCTGGGGAGAGCCTCCTCAGGACCTCTGAGATCACTCATGGCCACCCTGACCCCTAGTCAGAATGCCCCCTCCCCATGGACAGAACAGCCTGCCCCTGTCCAGAGGTGGTGCCAAAAGATAGGAGAGCTCTAGGCTCAGAGAACAGGACAGTCCCAAACACAGAGGTCTCCAAACCCACACCCACATCTCTTTGCCTCCACACCTGAGCACCCTCTTTCCTGCAGGAAGGTCAGAAGTGGCAGGGGCAGAGGTACTAGACTTTCCCCTGACATTTTCTGGGCCTAGAGCTACCATACAAATAAATGGAGGCTCTGTCAGGAGCATCCGCACACCCCTTCCCTCCCCAGAACCAATTCCAATGCCCCTGCAGGGGTCGTCATGTGCACAGGTGTGGGCACCACAACCTGCATATCCAAGCACCATCTGTGGGTCTGACAAGCGACCTCCCTTGGCCATCCCTTGGGCCTAGGATGCATACACCGGAGGTGTGGTCCAGCTGCAGGGTGACCCAGGGAAGAGGCCCAAAAGACCCTGGAAGCAAGCTCAGAGCCATTTAAGCAGGGAATCTGGGAGCTCAGGTCCCAAAGTATAGTCCAGAGAGGATGTGTGGCTCCTGGGTGGAATTGTCCCCTTGGTCTTGTACACTGCTTACCCCATGGGGATGGGCCTGCCCAGAGGAAGCCTAGATCAGGGCCTTCTAAAGCACACACCCCAGGCAGGGGCCCCAGCTGCACAGGTCTAAGGGCCATGGGCAGTATTGGGAAGTCATGATTTTGGGCTCAGATCATGAGAGGTTTCAAATGCCAGGCTAAAGAGACTGCTCTTCTGAAGAAAATGAAGATTGATTGGAGAGTTTGGGGAGGAGATCTGGATTTTGGAAAGAATCATTGAACCCACATTATTGATTATTTACTCTCTGCCAGGAGCTGGGGCTATGGCCATGATCCCGATGTGACTGTCAGGGTACCAACCACACACAATGAGAAGGAAAGTGCTTGGTGGGAGGAGGGAAAGGGAAGACCACTCACTGAGCATCTGCTCTGTGCCAGGCTCAGTGCTGGGCATTTTAGAGAAGTTATCTCAGTTAACCTTCCTTATAACCTAAGAGGGAGGTACTACTCTCCCCATTTTACAGATGAGGAAATTGAGGCTCAAAGAGGTGGAATGAGTTGCTTAAGTTTACACAGTCAGAAAGGGGTCGAGCTTGATTTGAAACTGGGTCTAAATCCAAGCCCAAAGTTATTTCCATTTCCATAGAGAATGGGACAGTAAATCTTCCCGCGGTGCAGGAGGAAGTTAGAAGGTGGTGATGTTCCGTAGGAAAAGGAGCTGATTGCCCCGAGGATGGGGCCCCACAGCCCAGCCAGCTAGAATGTACATCGCCTGCCTTTTTTTTGGAGAGAATTAAAAACAACACAAAGCAATTGATTCTCATGGGATCAGCCTCCTGATTTTCTGCAATTCCATCCCTCTTACCTTCCTCCAGCCCCTTTCCAGTTGGATTTTCCATCATCCTCTCAAAAAAGCTAGAAGAGATGGGGGAAGGGGGAATTTCTTCTCTAGAAATCCTGGTTCTTCTCATACTTTGGATGGCTTGGATTAGGACCAGCCAGGGAACATCCCAAAAGAAGGTTCTGCACGACTTACTCATGTGGAGACACTAGCCAAGGCATCAGGGAATCTTCTCCAAAGACCGTGACTCACGGGTGTGTGTCTGTGTGTCTGTGAGTATATTTCTATGCATCTGTGGGTATGTCTGTGTGAGTACGTGTATGTATGTGCCTGTGTGTGTGCCTGTGGTTCTGTGTGTCTGTGCAGGCATGAGGTCGTCTAGTAGGTGCAAATACTCTGCATCAGACCAGGACTCTAGTACTATCAGTCCCACTCCCTGGCTGTGGGGTCCCTTGCCAAGTCGCCTTACCCCTCTGGGCCTCCTTTCTTCCCCTGTGAAATAGGGAGGGTGATGCACTCGTCAGCTAAGTTGTGGTAAGGATTGATTGAAAGATGTATTAGGCACATCATTCCAGATTCAAACGGAGTGTTCAGTATACAGTAGGTTTTTAGGTTATTAAAGCCTTTCTCTCCTACTTATTTCTAATACTACTTTTATTCATCCACTCAACAACTATTCATGGAACACCCATTCTATGCCAGGTGCTCCAGTTCTAAGCACTAAATTCCCTTTCTCAGAGATTATAGAAGAAACCAGACTTGAACAGACCTGGTTCAAGTTCAGGTTCATTCATTCGTTATTTATTGTGCCCCTCTCTAGCTTTGTGATCTTAGACAAGTCATTTCCCTCATTAAGCAGCCATTTCCCAATGTGTATAAAGGATGTGGAAATAGTGCCTGCCTGCCTCGTCTGGGCATTGGAAGGATGGGTTGAAAATAACAAAGTATGAAAAGACCGTTTCTCCTCTAACTGCACAAATCGTCATTCCCACTGCAAAGCCACACCTCCATTTAGGGTACAGTGCTGTATGCCTGCAGCCAGAGGACATCCCGTGCTGTCAAACATAAACACGTGGAAGTCTACAGGTGCCTGCTGAGCCACATGACCCATCTCGCAAGAATTTAGGATGAGGCTCTTGCTTTAGCAGGTGCATCCTGACTGCATGCTCTCCCCAGTCCAGGTGACTCCACTTTTTCCGGGCCTCTATGTTCTTATTTCCTTGAGAAATTTTCCTCTTGAGTTGCTCCCAGTTCTCAGAACTTTCTAATTAATTCGCCTCTGGCTAACTTACACCCAGAGGGCATCGGTGGCCTCTACCACCAGGATACAGTAACTCCTCTTCCTCAGCTCCACATCTCCATACAGCCCCCCTACACCCACCCCACGCCCACCCCTGCCTTTTATCCTCAGGGGAAATCAATTATACACTCTCCCTCCCCCCACAACAGAAACTCTCCAAGAACCAGGATCACTCACACTTACGTTCAAGATTGTTTCTGGCTTACCAGTTGCCCCAGGCTGCAATACTCCCTCCTACCCCTTCCACAAGTTCTACATACAGACCTAAGTCTAGAAAAACAGAAGCAGTCCAGGGCAATATCCCACCTCTTCATAATGTTAGAGTGAGCAGGACCGAAGCCATGTTGGGACCTAAAACTGAATGGGCTCTAAAAGATTTTTAAAGAACACATGGCATGCATTTCTCTGAGTTCCCTCTTTTCTCACGGTTATTTGATATTTTGGTTATGGAGCAAGATGACATTACATGAATGTAAAGTTGTTTTCCAGTCAGCCTGGAGCTGCAGACTTGCACATACTATCCAGACCCTGAGAAACCAAGGAAGACATCGATAAAGCTATGCTGATCCCACCCCTTCAGGAGGACCCTGAGATAACAGCAAGGTCAGGAGCAGAAACCAGATGGAGCCTTGGCGAGACCTCGCACCTGGCTCCTTGCACGGAGCCCCCGCAGCTCACGTGCCGTTCCCTCCTGCTTTTCACTTCCCACGTCCCATTCCCTCGGCCCCCTCCATAAAAACCCCTCAGTAAATCTGAGTCTTTGAGATGGCTTTAGGCTGGCCATTGTCCTTCAGGTTAACTGGAGAGATGCGTTCATCTCACATCTCTCCTTAGGTCACTGATATTCCTGAATAAAAGCTGACTTCCATTTTTACCAACATTTGACTTTTGAGTGATTTGCTTTTGAAAAGGGGCAGGCAGTGGGACTTGGGCCCGGTAACAATCACTGTATCTTGGTAAGTTGCTCCACCTCTACTCCTTTATCTATAAAATGGGGATAATAATAGTACCTACTCATAGAGTTTTATGATAATTTAATTAGTATGTGTGACATGCTTAGAACAGTGCCTGGCATATAGTTCATGCTCAATAAATGTTAGGTTATTATTCCATCCTATAAGACTCAAGTCAAGAAGTCTCCCCTGAGGAGCTGATTTCTCCTTCCGAGCTATCACAACACTTGTGTGGTTATTGACTTTTTCCCAACTTCATCCACTTTGTAAGAATTCACTGGATTCCCACAGAGATAAATAAGGCAGGGTGCTGGACCCAAGAAGCTCCAGCCCAGTGGAGAGAACAAGGAAACAGATCATAATCTGGGGTAAAGAGACCAGGAACAGAGAGAGCACAGAGGGCTGGAGAAGCCCAGGGACTGGCTGGGCTTTGTCAAGAAGTCTTCCTAGCAGGAGGGCTGCCTGAAAAGAGCCTTAAAGGATGAATAAGTGTAACTCAGGCCAAGAGAGGGAACAGCATGTTCAAAGGCCCAAGGGTGAGAGAAAGCCTGGCCCCTTTGAGGGCCTGCAGGTCTTTCGTGGTGGTCTGAGCAGAAAGAGGAGGGGAAAGGGGCTAAAGATAGGCTGGGAAGTAATCAGAGGCCAGATCACAAAAGGCTTTCAATGCCCTGTTTAAAAACTAGAACTTCTTTCTATATGCAACCTGGTATCCTGGACCAGACCCTGCCACAGAAAAAAGACAATACAGCACTGGAAAATTTGATGAAATCTGTATAAAGCCTGCAACTTAGTGTTGTACCAGTGTTGATTTTTTGGCTTTAACAACCATGCCATTGTTATGTATGAAATTAACATTAGGGGAAGCTGGGTAAAGGATATATGGGAACTCTCTGTAGTATCTCTACAACTCTTCTATAAATCTAAAATGATTTCAAAATTAAAAGTTTTTGCTTTTTTTTTTAAAGTTAAATTTTGTCTTGAGGGTAATGGGGAACCATCGAAGGGTTTATAGCCATGGCATAACCAGGTCAGAGTTGTGTGCTACGAAGATTACTGTGGCAAAAACAAAAGATTGGAGGGAGCAATCCTGGACCTAGAGACAGAGCCAACCTAGGGCTAGCCCGTGGCTAACTCGGGAGAGTGCGGTGCTGATAACACCAAGGCCACAGGTTCAGATCCCATATAGGGATGGCCGGTTAGCTCACTTGGGACAGCGTGGTGCTGACAACACCAAGACAAGGGTTAAGATCCCTTTACCAGTCATCTTTAAAATAAAAGAGAGAGAGAGAAAACCACCCTGATCCAGGAGACTGCTGGGACAAAGAGAAGTGAGCAGTCGAGTGCTCATCAGAATACAGAGTTTAAGAAATTTGGTTTTGATTGGATAAGGAGGTAAAGGGGAGAGCTGAGCGAAAGAAGATACTTGAATTGTTGGTTTGTGATCACCAGGATTCTCTGATTATAAGTGACAGACACCCAATCAAGAAACGAGGGAAAAGGAAAAATGTATTACCCACCCACGCATTCACCCCTGCCCTGAAAACAAACCAAGGGAAGTCAGAGGTGGCGTTCACTCGGGAGTGTTAGGACCTGAGCCTCAAGCTCCTTCAGGATGCCCTCTCTCCTCTTGGTGTCTTGGTGTCATTCTCTCTGTCCAATTGCAAAGAACTCAGAATTCATATCTTTAAAACAGTGTAACCACTCACATTTTCCCTATCAGCTAAAGTTTAAAAAAAGTCCCAAAGAAGAGCTTTGATTGGTCAGGCTTGGTCACATGACCATCGGTGTACCTGGGTCGATGCTATGGCCTGGGGAACCATGATTGGATCAATTCTGATGTTTCCAGTCCCCATGGTCAAGGGGTTCAATGCTGATGGGCAGGTCCCATTAGAACTAGAACAGG
The DNA here is from genome assembly GCF_000696425.1 of Galeopterus variegatus. Classification (NCBI taxonomy): domain Eukaryota; kingdom Metazoa; phylum Chordata; class Mammalia; order Dermoptera; family Cynocephalidae; genus Galeopterus; species Galeopterus variegatus. Next base: position 360,677 of record NW_007726253.1, read on the forward strand.
AGAGGAAGAATTTTGCCAGGAAAGGGGGTGCTGTTACCTGAAGAAATGGGGAGAGAGATGCAAAACAGACAGGCAGAAGGACGGATGTGGTGTCATTTCCTCAGAGAGACAGAGAGAAGAGCTGGGGAGAGGCAGGTGGACGAGGTAGAGCGGAAGAGAAATGGGTTTAGTTCTGGATGTGGAGAATTAAGGTGCCTGGAGGACATCTGTGCCCACAGGCTCCTTGATCCTGTGAACTCCATTTGGTTTCCCGTGAACTAGGAATGGCCAAACTTCCTTTTCCCAAAGGCTCCAGGGCTTCCAGGGCCAATGCTTTGGCATTGGTTGGCTTTCTCTGGCCCCACATGACACTGCCCACTCGTGGCAGAGCTACACACCTCTTGCTGCTCTGACCCTCAAAAGAGGATCGGGCTGCTTATGGAGAGCTTTGTCACCTTCCTCCCCCCAGACCCGGCCTGCATAGGAAGGCCCCCAGGCCTTTTCTCTCCCCCTCTTCCCAGGGGTTAAGATCAGGAATCATAGTCCCTATGGGAGGTGTGGGGAAGTTTATGTTGGGGCTGGGGGATGTGTAGGTCCATGTAAATCATTGCCCCAAAAATATGTCCCACTATGGCAAAGCAGAAGATCATGGGCTCTGGACTCAGACGCCTGACTTTAAAGCTCACTGCCATTTACCAACCACGTGACCTTGGGCAAGTCACTAAAACTCTCAATTGTTCTCATCTAGAAATATGGGGATAATAATCCTACCTCACAGTCTTTGGGAGAGTTTAGCTTCATTTACTCAATGAGTTAATGTATGTGTTTCACTAACACAGTGCTTGGAACAAAATGAGCTTTGGGCAGAAGATGACTACTTGGAGTCCATCTTGTTTGGCTTCAATTATGCAACTTTCTGATGTTGAAAGAACAGATGAATGGTTGCATGGATATATGGATGGACGGACGGATGGATGGATGGATGGACGGACGGACGGACGGACGGATGGATGGATGGATGATGGATGGATGGTGGGCAGAAGAATGGTTGCATGAATGGATGATCGTATTGATGGATAGTTGGATTGGTGGTTGGTTGGACAGATACATGTATGTATGTGCAGATGGATACATACATGTTTGGTTGGATGGGTGGATAGATGGATGTTTAATTGGATGAATGTTTGGCTTATTGGTTGGATATATGATTGAATGGACGGATGATTGTTGTTGGATGGATGGATAGGTGGATGGATGAGATAATAGTTCCTGTCCTCACTCACTGAGCTCACAGCTCAATGGAGAACAAAGACACAGAAGCAGGTTATTACAACAGAGAGAGGTAGAGAATCCAGCTAGGGGAGGGCAGGGGGTAGAGGAAAGTAGGTGTCAGCTTGTCAGAAGAAGAGGAGAGATAATAAAGGTAGTTGCTGCCCTCAAGGAGCTCACAATCTAATTAAATAATTAGCCACTTCGGATTCTTTTTGGAACTGAGCCAGGTATAAAGAAATCTGCGAACAGAATAGTTAAGTAAAGGTGTTCTTTAAAAGACAGTGAGTTCAGATGGATAATAACTCCTGATTCAAAACATCATTTTCTCCTTGGAACAACCTCAGCATTAATTCCCCAAATTTGCCAGAACACACACATTTCTTTGTCCCTGCTGCTCAGCCTCACCTCCTCCCTGGGCCGCCTGTGCTACCCGTGATAGGAAAACAAATACACAATCCCATCTCCACCGTGCACACCTGCAGCAGGTGTGGTACAAGGTGAAAGAGGCTGATCATCTCTGTTAGAGCCCTGCACCCTTCCCCCTGAACAGGCAACCAGAAGCAGGGGACCAAATGCCCACGAGCTTGTGCAGCATTTGCCTCCCCATTAGTGGTTTAGGTTTCAATCTTAAATGGGAAGTAAGTCATGGCATGAGATCTGGAACCAAGAGGAATTGAATGAACTCCACTCAGCCTGGCTCCACCTCTGCCACTGGTCATCGCACAACCTGGGGAAGAGAGGGCTCTATCTGTCCAACAAATGGATAGGACAGGGTGATTTCCAATCTCTCTCTCAATTCTGATAGGCAGCACCATATATTTTTTATTCACAGGTTAAAAATGAGGAGATTTCAAGAGTTTTCTAAAGATTGAATGTCATGAGGCAAGTCCCTTGCACTCTCCGAGCTTCTATGTACCATCTGACACAGGGAGGTGACCATGCCAGCCTCCCAGTGCTGTTGTGGGGCTCAAAGGGGACCATATAGGTGAAGATGCTTAAACTGTAAAGCTCTGAACCAGTGAATAAGGAGATGGCTTTCTAGACATTCGGAGAGTGTGAAGGAGGAGGAAGGGGAAGTCCTGTGGGCACCCATGTGGATGTGAACTACATAACACTAGCTCTGGAAGGGCCCTTAGAGGGCCATTGCTGACCTTTGGGTGAGGAACTGAGGCCCAGAGCACAGGGACCCCTCCTGAGTCCGAGGGAGTATTGCAACTAGCACCCAGGTCTCGCCACCACCAGGACACTGCTTGTCACCGGCTGGGCCTAGCCAGAACCTCAGTCCTGCCATGTTCTTGGTTCTGCCAAGGTCTCGGATCTCAGGGTAAGATGAGATCAGATTCCAAATCTCTTCTGCCAGCAGTTTTCACAGCTGCACCATCCACACTGAGGCAGCGCACAGGCGAAGACACCCACCCTGGTGGCGGTAACAATGGTGTTACATCAGCAGCTGGGGAGTGGGTGGCTGAGGGAGGTGTTGTTTCCCACTGTGAGATGCTGGCGTGCTGGAGCCACATGGAGACTGCTGCTAGTGCTACTATCGTGGCTGCCACCAAGATGGGGACAGGGAGGGACATGTGGGGTCTCAGAGCAATGGCAACTGTCCAGAGTCATCCTCAGCCCAGCTCTCCAGGCAGGAAGGGATGTTAACTACATGCCGCCCTTTGCTGACTGCCCACCACCAGCAGGCTCCAGATGGTGGCTAAGTGCAGCAGTTCTGTAGTCAGGTGCCCTGTGTTCAAATCCAAGTTCTGCCACTTACCACCTGTGTGGCTGCTATCAGTGATGTAATCTCCTTACTCCACAGTTTCCTTGTGTATAAAATGGTTTGGTCGCGGTGTCCCCTTCAAAGGGCTGTGGGGAAGATTATAGGAGATAGTGCTGGCAAAGGGCTGTTCTGGGTCAGATTCCTGAGAAACAGCTTCTGAGATGATGCTGGCGCACAAAGAGGCTTGTCAAGGAGGACGCTTGGGAAAGCACCTGTGAGGGGTGAGGGAAGCAGGATTGGGCAGAGGGAGATGTCACACTGCTCTGCAGTAGTCACAAAATGGAGCTCTGGGCAGCATCACCCTTCAAGTTCCCCCACACTGAGGCCAGGGGGCTGCACTCAGGGAAGGGGTGTGACCTGGCATGGTGAAGGCAATTCCAGGGAGGTACTCAGCAGTGAGCTTCCAGCAGGCAACGCTCCTGAAAACTGGGGGATGAGTGCTTCAATCCCAAATGGGGGACCTCAGCAGCACACTGCACCATCCACTAAAAGGGTTCAGGGTTCAATAAATATTAGCTGTCAATATCATCACCACCACCACCATTGTCACCATCATCACCACCGCAACCATCACTATAGTGGATTGAATTATTCCCACCAAAACTTATTGAAGCTTGAATTGTGTCCCCTAAGTTTTATGTATTAGAACTTGGTCCCCGCTGTGACTGTTAAGAGGGTGGGAAATCCTATTACGGTGATTGAAAGGTAGAGCCTTGAAGAGCTGATTAGATTGTTGGATTGTGCAGTAGTGAATGGATTAAAAATGGTGGCCAGGGGTGTAGTTCTGAGGGCTTTAAAAGAAGAGTCTGTCTCTCTCTGTTCTCTCTGCTCTCTCTGCTTCCACCACCTTGCAATGTGAGACCTCTAGGTCACTGTCACCACCACCAGATGGACTTTGAACTTCCCAGCCTCAGAAACTATAAGCAATAAATTTTGTTTTCTTATAAACCACCCAGTTCCAGGTATTTTGTTATAAACAACAGAACCCTGACTAGTACAACCACCGCCACCACCACCATCATCATTACCAACACCACCAACACCTTCACCCAAAGTCTGGATACTCCAACCTTGTCCTGGTCCCCTCTCTTCTGCCCTCCCTCACTCCCCAATCTGACATCTAGAGAACCTCCCCCAACCCAATGCAGTGAGAACTGAATCTGCCCCCAGGGAGGGATGTTGCATTTGTCCTAAAATCATAATCTCTAAGGCTCCTTAAAAGCTTGTCAATGACAGAGCAGGAAACTAAGACCCAGAGAGGGTGCATGAGCTTGCAAGATCACACAGCAAACAATTAGCCAAGCTTGATTGGCTCCCCTAGTCAACCATCCCTCCCCCGACCCCAGCAAACCCAACCAACCCTTTCACAGTTGTGCTGGACTGGCAGCCCCGTTCGCCTCTTCTGGGGGCAGCAGGTGGAGGGCACATGTCTTCTCCCCATCCCTGCCATCATCCCTCTGCCAATCTGCTCCCCTTCTCTCGCTTCTCTCCCCTGCTTTCCTGTCACCTTGCCTTGCCTCTCTGGCCTCCAAGCTCTGCAGGGGTGACAAGCGTGGGAGGTCGGCACCAGGGAGGCTGCAGGTTGGAAATAAATTCTAATCAAACACAGAATCATTCCGTCTTCTCCCTCTGCTTCCAGGACCTCATTCTTGCCGGGTATTACTCATATGTTCGGAGAGAAATCTTCTGAGGCTTCTCAGAGCCAGAGGGGAACTTGCAGGGTTGGGAGGATAAAAATCTTCTCTTTTTTCCCCCAGGCTGGTTCTTGCTTTTATTACCTTCTCTCCCTGCCTCTCATTATGGCAGGACTTTGAGGAGATAGATCTCATTTGGCCCTTCTCTCCCCATCTTAAAGGCACAGGATGCTGGGGGTGCTGACAGCTGACAGGAGCCCAAAAGCAGAGGACAGCCAAGGAAGAGGGCTGGGGTGGGATGGGACTGGCCCTGTATGCTTCAGGGAAGGGGACAAAAGGGGACACAGGGGATGGACTCTCATAGCCATTGAGGCCACTAGGAAGGACGCCACTAGAGAAGGGACAGCCTTTCCCAAAAGCAAGCATCGAAGGAGCTCAAGATAGTAACTTACTTTTGAGGACCTTGATACCTCTCTATCCTTCATCCCACAAACCCACCTCAATCCAATCTACCCCCAGAACGGATCCAGAATCCAACACCAGCCCCCTCACAGCTCCACGCCCATCCTAGCTGCCATCATCTCCTCTGTAGACCACTGTAGTAGCCCCTTCCCCCAGATCTGGGACCCCTGCTTCCAGTCTTTCCCACTCGCACAGCAGCACAGTGAGCTGTCAAAGCTAAAATCATGCCACACCACTGTCCTCCTTAAAACTCTTCCCACCGCAACCAGAATCAAGTCCTCTCTCCATGAGGGCCTGCGAGGCTCTCCCTGCTACGCTCCTGTGCACTCTCAGACTTCATCCCCACCTCTCCCCCGTCTCCGTGCCCTTCTTGCTGTCCCTGGACAATGCCAAGCTCTCTTCCGCAGGTCTTGTTGCAAATGCCACTTCCTCAAAGGGGCTCTCTCTACCCTCCTGAGCTAATGCAACACCCCACCCCTGTCACTCTGGACCTCGTTATCCTGCTCCAGCTCCGGGCTATGTTTGCGCTGCGTCAGTGCAACTAACTAACTGAGCTGGAATGACGGTTCCCAAAATACCCTTCCCTGGATGGCACTGGGGTGGTGTGGGGAGCAAGAGACATTTCGCATGAGATTTGGAAGGTGGAAGCGAAGCAGCAGCAGCCATGTGTTTTGATTATGCTCTGGACGTCAGGGCAGGGTGCACAGGTGTTGCTGATCTGCTGGTGCATCTTGCTGGTGACAGGCAGAGTTTGGACTTGCAGCTCCTCCACTCCACCAGATCTTCCCCTTCCACTTCCCCAAGTCCTGGGCCAAATGTGTGTGCAGCCCCATGGTGAAGGGTTGAGGCTGGAGACCACGAGAGTTTGTTCTCACTCTCTCCCCCACCCGGTCTTCCCCCCTGTGGCCTTTATGGCTGACCCACAGCTATTCCAGCCTAAGCCCAGATGCAGAGGCAGCAGCTGCACAGACTGCCCATGAGTTCCCACCCTGCAGTAAGGTCTAACCCCTATCATAAAGCCCAGATTCTGTACCATTCTCAGTAATGCTGCTTCTCGAATGGAAGCCCGATGGACTTTATCTCCATCTTAGCCCATGCTGGTACCCAAAGTCTTTGCAGTTAGTCTATGCTCATTGAATTTCTCAGTGCACGAGGCAGGGAGAGCCTTGTTGGCAAGGGTCTATCCACCCTTTCTCAGCCATATCTTCAGCACACAGAACAGAATCTGGTACATAGGAGGTGCTCAGTAGTTATCGAGGGCCTTACTAGTACTATTAGCTGGCAGGATTTGGGGAATAATAAGATACTGGAGATAAAAAAAGGCAACCAATCAACATATACCGTGTACACAGCTAATATACGCACAGCACCAAGGAGATCCTTTCCTTCTGCCTTAAACTGCTTCCTACCCAAAGCTGCCCCCAGCCCCAAGAGCACCCCGTCCTTCTCACTGCCTGCAACCTCCAAAGAATGGCCAAGGCTCCCACCTCCCTCTGCCCCTCCTCCTTCTAACTCCCTACTTTCTGGTTTCTGCTTCATGACAGGTGTGGCCATGCCCCAGGACACCAGTGTCCAACAGGCCACCAGGCACTGGGTCTCCCCTGACTCTGTTAATCCCCCTTCCAGTTCTCCCCCATCTCTCAAGACACCCCCTCTGGCCTCCCAGTCTTTCTGCTGATGCTTCCCAGAGTCCCCCCCCAACTCCTCCTCTTTCTCTTACTTCTCTATAAATCTTCCAACCCCATCATTTGACCCATTGCCTACAAATTCATAATCTCAAATCCATCTCCAGTTCCAACAACCCTCCTGATTCTCCCTTTCCAAAGGTCTGAGAGAGTTGCGACATTTTGACATAGTTTTTGGACACAGAAGCACCAAAGCGGGTGTGCCCCATTAGAAGTTTATGCCTTTTATTACCACGTACCATTTGCAACCTCTGCCTGGAACCCTGAGCCTACTGCGTCATGGGAACAGATCCTCAGGAAGCAGAGGGGAGTGGCTGAAACCACCCACCAGATGCTTCCAAAGCTCAGCACCAGTCCCCGCCCCCAACACCCTCTTCACATACAGGGCTCAACACATGGTAGGACTTGATAAATGTTTGACAAATAAATGCATGAATGAATTAGCACATGAAGGGTAAGACCTCTCCAGAGAGATCTCGAGATGGGAGAGCCGTCTTTTTTCCCAATTCAAAACCCAAGGAAGGGGTTGAGGTACTTGGTAGGAGGCCGAAGCACTCTTTCAGACAAGGAATACAGAGATCCAGGGAGTGGGTGACAAGAATACCCAGGGGAGGAAATAAGGAAGGACACCCAGCAGTGGTGACAGAGACTCCAGGGGACACTGGCATGGGTGAAATCTTGTAAGACTTCCTGCAAGGCCCTGAGTAATTAGACCCAGGGGAGGACAATCAGTTGCCAATCAATCTTAGGCCCCCCTGTGGTGATAGGCCACACCCCTGGACATCCATCACAGCCAGCCCAGGGCTGCAGCCCCAGGGATCCCCGCTGCTCTGAATATTCCACCCCCACTTCCCATCCCCCATTCCCAGAGACCTGGGCCTTGGCCTTTGCAGGGGGGCATCTCCCCAGCATTTAAAGCTCCTGGAATGACTCTTCCACTATAATGGTGCTTGACAGTTTGTAATGACCCTCGCCCATTGCACATCCTCATGAACCCTCTCAACTGCCTTTCAGGGCAGGTGTCTCCATCTAACAGATAAGGAAAAGGGAGTCTCAGAGATGTTCCAAGTCTTGCCCAAGGGCATAGAGTTAGCAAGAAACTTGGTGAGATTTGACCCCAGGCCAGGCTGACTGGTACCTCACCCTGCAACCCCCAATTCCAACATGCTATCTTTTGATGTCTAGGTCCAAAACCTAGACCCAACTGAAATTCACAGTAAAGGTGCAATGAGATGTTCAATAATGCAGTCAATGCTCAAACTACGTGACAATTGCACACAAATAGTACTGAATAATGCACAGTCAATGTTCACAGTAGGTGGTTACATTGTGCATAGTAACTGCACTTACTAGACACACAATAATGATGACAAATATGACCAGGGTGGGGTGTCACGGGAACATGGTAGTGCTCACCATTTACACAAGCTAGGTTATCAGCCTAATTAGTCATCATCTAGCAAGAAGCAGGGCTCTGGGGACAGGTGCATTTGACAGGCAGGGGTAGAAATGTAGGGATCAGGGGAGAGTGGAGAAAGGCCTAGGGAAGGCAGCGGGGTAGAGAACAGGGGCCGGGGGAGAGAGTCGGGGTGCTGGGAGCAAGGAGGCATGTCAAGGAGGCCCCCCCAACTGTTCGAAGAAATCCTAGTGGTTATGATGATTGCAATAAGGGTGCCAAATGGGTCACCCCTTCAATAGACTCCTCTGAGGCTCCCACTGGGTGTCAGACCCCCTCCTCTCTGTACCCTCGGCACCCTAAACTTGCCTTGTGACCTCAGAGTCTGGTCACCTGTCTGGTTCTCAGACCACAAGTAATTTAAAACCAGGCAGTCTGGCTCTAGGGTCTAATTACTTACCTACCATCATACAGCTTCACAATGGTTGGATGGATGGATGGATGGATGGATGGATGGATGGATGGATGGATGGATGGATAGGATAATACAGGGATGGGAGGTGGGATGAGAGGTGGTAAGATTTTGACCATGATAGTTACCATGGTCATTTAAACTCATATCCTAAAAAGGTTTAGGAAAAAATTAAATCAAGGTCTAGCATAGACCCTTAGCTCAGGGACCCACTATCCCCAAAACCCAGAACTCATGAAACTCTCAGTATAAAGGTCTGAAAGGATCTACTGACCTTTACTTCGTAAAGGTTATTTTAACATCCCCCTGACCCGGCCAAAACACACACACTGCCCAAGATCGAGTCGCACACATCGGCCAGAACTAACAAAATTGCAATTGAATTTGATGAGGCGTTATGGAACACCTACTATGTGCTTGGCACAGCCGCCTGCTGGCCAGCTGGCTGGCCTCCTCTGGCAGGCTGCCGGCCTGGCCCGACTGACAGCCCGTATCAGCTCCCACAGCAGTTGGTGCTTCTTCCCCTGTAAATGCCCTCATCTCGCTGGGTAGAGAGAGCGTGTGAGATGACAGGGCTGGTCACAGTGATTTAGTTTCGTCTCTGATGCGCCCCGCCTGGGGATCTCATTGTCATCAGGTGGTCACCGTTTATGGTTGTGGGTATTTAAACAGCTTGGCTATTTGTTTCAAGAGGCATCATATAAAATTATTGAACAAGAAGATGAGAGACGAAAGGCACAGCCTGATCTGTTTAGAGAAAGATTACCTGAAAGCTGCCCTTCCAGGTAAAGAAAAATATTGACTTGGGTGTGTTCTCAGGGGAGTCCCAGGTGTTAATTACGGAGGTCACCCCTCTTGTGTCCAAAAGGAAAGGGCTCCTGGGCCCGCCTCCCCGCTGTTGTTTAGGGGAAATAAAGTTTATTCTTTTGTGATAATAAAAGTAATGAATCTCCATTGTAAAATACTTAAGGAATTCAGGGAAATGGAAAAAAATTAAGAAAGTAAAGCTATCTGTTAACCACATCCCAAAGAAAACACTGTTAACATTTTTTCTGTCTTTTTGTTTTTTCTTATACATATCTGACATAGCTGAGATAATAAAAACTAAATTTTAACAATATACATACGCCAGGCATTCTTTTAAGTGCTTTACAACTATTAACTCATTAAATCCAACAGCTCTCTGAGGTAGGACTATTATTTTGCCTATTTTATAGATGAGGAAACTGAAGCACAGGGAGGTTAGCCTGCCTGAGTTCACAGCCAGTAAGCGGTGGAGCTGGGATTCAGACCATTCCACAAGCTGTCTCTGCAATTACAGGTACAATTTGTATTTCCCTATTTGCCTTGAGTATTACAACATAAGCACTTTCCTGTGTCACTGCACGAACTGCAGAAACATTATTTTTAATGGTCACCAAATATTCCAAGTGAATGGACTACAGTTTACTTTACCTGGTTTGGACATTTTTTTTCCCTGAATTTTCAGTCCTCCATATCAACAACAGCACAGCGGTGAACAAACCCTCACAGAAGAAACCCACTGCCTCCTACAGTTTCCCCTCCAGGGAATACACCCACCCCACCACCAGCACCACGCAGAGCTGGCCCTGGTCCCTCACCAAGCCTTGAAAGCAACAATGCCTGACCCCCTACTCTCTACCCCCCAAGACGGAAAGCCTGGAACCAGAACTCCAGTGAGACTCCCACTCTGGACCAAATATATCACAATTACATCCACGCCTGCTTCAGGCAGGACAATGTGGGCAGCCAGCCTGTCCCACTGTCCACCTGGGCAACACACCTAATCTCTCCTCCAGCCTCCTGCTCGTCCCTGTAAAATGGAAACACTGATTCAAACCCTGCCAAACGCCAAGTTTCCTGTGAGGGTCAAATGACATAGTTGAGTAAAAAGGCTTTGGGGACTGGAAAAAAAGCTCTACATATGCAAGGGATTGTTATTATTATAACACTAAGTCAACAACATTCCCGGAGGATCTGCAATGCGCCAGGCATTTATGCAAAGCACCTGGGGATAGAGATACCAACAAGAGGGCTCCATCACCTGCCCAGGAGGGAAACATGGTCTGATGGAGGAGGTCAGACAAGCAATGACACACAGTGGGATGGGTGCTCGGACAGAGGGAAGCATCAGGGCTGCAGGGGCCTAAATGAGGGACCTAATTCAGGTGGAGGGGTCTCTGGGAAGGCTTCCTGGAGGAGGTGACATCTCATCTGAAACCTGGAGGACAAGTAGGATTTGGCTGAATGGAAAAGGTGGGAGGCTGAGAGAACAACATATGCAAACGTGCAGAGGCCTAAAAAGTATGACATTCTGGAAAGAACAGTGGGCCAGGGCATAGAGGGGCTGATGGAGAAGTGGAAAGAGGCACAGTTTGCAGTGTAGACCACACCCCACCTGCTTCTTTATCTGCCATTGATCTCTGTAACTGTGTAGAGAATGGGGAGGGTACTGCACAACCCAGTCCCCGGGAAGTGGGGACAGAGCAGCGTCACCCACTAGCCAGCTTGAAGGCAGCGCAGCATGATGGGAAAGGACCGGAGCCAGTCAGGGTCCTGCTTCCTACAGCAGTCCAGGGCAGTCATCAGAAGCCTCCCTGCAAGCCTCTACCTCCCCTGGGTCCCCCTTCCTCTAATACCACTTCATTCCACCCTGCCCCAGGGTGCCCCAAAGCTCAGACTTGAGGATGGATCCCCAGAAAGCTCAGTGAAAGAACCTGCTATCTATTGATCACCTACTAGGTGCTGGGTAATTTATCATTATTTTTGCCCTCCCAGCAATCCTCTGAGGACTGGAAACAAGGTCTCGTTTCATAGATGCGGGCCAGAGAAGTGAACAGGCCTGGGTCACTCATGGGATATGTGCTGCGGACTCAGGTTAATGTAAACATCAGAGAGGCGGGGATGAATCGCTGCTCTGCAGACTCCACATTCGTGCCCTCGGACAAATTCCCACTTCTCTAAACCTGGATGGGGTAAGGATGGCGCTGCTGCCTCTGCGGGCTGCCGCGAGGCCTCGCTGCGACATGTACCAAAGCCTGCAGCATGTAGGCTGCATGGAATTACTGCTTAGACCGTGCCACCTCTCGCATATGCCCCGCAGGGACCCTAGCCTGGAGGTCTCAACAGTGAGCCCAGGGGGCTTCGGAAACCAGGACACGAGCGAGCCGCGGGGGCAGGAGGGCGGCGGGAGGCCGCGGGGTGGCGGCCAGCGCGGTGAATAATTCACGCCGATGAACCGGAGACAGCGCGGCGGCTTCGCGGGGGATCGAGTTCAGGTCGGGGGAGGCTCAGACGGCTGGAGGGGACTCGTGGGCGCCCCTGTGTGACAGGGGCGAATGCACGGGGCTCCGGCTGCCCGGGTACCGGCTGGGGGCCACGACCTGCCCTGGGCACTGGGCGGGACGGAGGGAGCTCCCCGGAACTGCCCCGCGGGGCACCAGGCCCGGCCGCCTCCGCCCAGCCGTCCCCATGGCAACCGGCTGGCCTGGTCCAGGGTTCACGGCCAGCTGGATCCTCCGCCTCCCCTCCCCCACGGGAGGACGCGCGTCGTAGGCTGCAGCCCTGCGCGCTCCCGGGGCTTCGAGCTGCCAGGAGCGGTAGAAAATCCTCTTGTCCGACCCCCTCCTTATATGGGAGACGGTGGACGCTTGGGGCCGGCCGGCCTGGGTGTCTCTCCCAGCTCCACGGCTCTCCAGCTGGGGGAGCTCAGGCTGGTGACTTCGCCACTCTGTGCCTCAGTGTCCCTTATCCGTAAAATGGGGACAAGGATAGTAGTATCAACCTCCTCAGGTGGTCGTGGACATTAAATGAACTAAATGCAAAGAGTGCAGAACAGTTACGGGTCTACAGCAAGCACCGAAGAAATAATTATTTTCCACATTGAGAGACGGAGTCCCAGAGAGGCAAAATATTTGCCCAAGGTGACAGTCACGCAGCGTGCTACTAGCAGATTCGGGATTGGAATGCAGCCGCCAATCCTTTCTAAGACACCCACGGAGGATGCTGGCGGCATGCTACTGGGGTTCCCCAGGGGTTGACTATGCTTCCTGTGGGCCTCCCTTCCCGACCTCTTGAAGTTCAGTCACTGAATGGTCATAGACCAGGCAGTGAGGTCCCTGAACCGGAAGAGGCCTTGCCTGAGCCAGCCCTGCCTCCCCAGTGCCAAGCACTAGCGCTCTCCTTCCCAACCCCCCATGTCTGGCAGAGGAGTCGTCGAATGAATACAGATTTAATCAATTAATTAGTTAATCTCCTCTACCCAAACACCCTCTGAGAGCAAGCTCCTGAGGCCCTCAGCCACCCAGCTCTCTGCCTTACAGGACACCCCTCACCCTGACCACTTCCTGTCGTCACTGCCTGCCCCCATCCCATCCTGCCCCCATCCCCATTTCGTTAGGATTTCCCATGGCACATTTCCTGGGTCCTCTTCATTCCGCCTTTCAGCCTGTCCTCCCTGACTTCCCTCCCCCCTCAGAGACCCTTTGTCCTCAAAACAGCTGTTTTGGGTCAAGGACTGTCCACTAGGCCCTGGGGTGTGCTCCTCCCCTGGGTTAAGGACAAATCTTCCAATGTGAGGGGTGACAAGGTAAACCAAACCCTCATCCCAGAACCTGGGGATGGGGACCCGGTGCTGGAGAGGTGGGGGTGGAAGTGACCCAGGGGCTGTCTTTCTGGGACTCCTGGTCCCACTGGGGTGGTGGCTGGGGCCTTTGGACACAAGACCTCTGTCCCCGGGGGCCACCCCCCCCCAGCTCCAGCCCAGCTGCCAGGTTTCCTGGGATACGGCCCCAGTCGCTGAGGATTTATTTTTGCATATGGTTTGGGAGAATCTCTGTTGCTGGAATAAAGACAACATTTTTTTTTCTCCCTCTCTCTTCTTCCCTCCAATAGGCAGATTTTATAAACCAGAGCAGCTGCCTGAAGGTTTCCAAGAAAAAATTCTGCACAGTTTCTAACCAGGGTGACAGTTCCCCTCCACAGGAAGTTGCTTTTATTAATTTTTTTTTAAATCTCTTTTTTTTGTAAGGCTCCATCTATCGGTCATCAGGCAGCACCTTGGGCATTGTCAGCATTTTTGTTTTTCTGGGTTTGCCTGGAACTCATGATTACATCTAAACCACAATGGGCTTGCCCAACACAGGGCAGAGGTCAAACTACTGAAAAATGGGTCACTCAAGTCGCCTGTGCAGAAGAATCCCAAATAATTTATGGAGATACTTCTTCCTCAAGGAGATGGAACATAACTCCCTGTTCCTTAAGTGGGGGCTACACATAATGATTTCCTTCCAAAGAGTACAGTATGAAAAGGGGAAGAAAAGAGTTACTCTGCAGGGGAGAAACCTAACAAACACGACCTCAGCCAGATGGTCAAGGTTAAGTCATGTCCATAGTATGTGCCCTTGATACGATGTGATGAGAACGGCACATTACCTCCACGGTCTTCCTCCCAAAACCCAGAACCCCAGTTGAACCATGAGAAAAACGTCAGACAAACCCCAACTGAGGGACAGTCTATAAAATACCTGACCGGTACACCATCTTAACCCTTGACTTGGTGTTGTCAGCACCACGCTCTCCCAAGTGAGCTAACTGGCCATCCCTATATAGGGATCCGAACCCGTGGCCTTGATGTTATCAGCACCGCACTCTCCCAAGTGAGCCACGGGACAGCCCTTGGTACACCATCAAAAACAAGGAAAGTCTGAGAAACCATCACAGCCAAGAGGAGCCTAAGGAGACATGATGACTAAATGTGATATAGTATCCTGGGTGGAATCCTGGAAGAGAAAATGGACATTAGGTAAAAACTAATAAAACCCAAATAAATTGTGGAGTTTAGTTAATAGTAACATGCCAGTGTTGGTTCTTTCATTGCAAAATATGTACTATAGTAATGTCAGATGTTAACAATAGGAGAAACTGAGTCGGAGTATATCTAAAACAAAAAATTTATTTTTAAAAAAGTAGGTCACATGTTTGGTTTTCAGGCAGTTCCCAGCCCCAGCTCTCTTTGGTTCCCTCTTTTTGCCAGCACTCAGGATCTGAGTTGCTGGTTTTGGAGGTATCTACGTCCCTAGATCCCAACTTCATTTCCATGGGAACTATCATCATTTTCAAGCCCAGGAAAAACTCCCATTTTGTTCACTCTTGTATACCCAAATAGCCTAGCACAGTACCAGGTACACAGTAGGTGCTCAGTCGATATTTGTCAAATGAATGAAACTTGAGGGGAACTTGTCAAAGGAAGTGATCCAAACAGAAAGCTAAGTTCTTCCCTTCCCAGGGCAAGAAGTCAGTACCTCCTAGTCTCTGTCCAGAGAAGGAAGACGTCTGGCAATCTGGTTAGAAGGGGGCAGGAGACGTCTCTTAACACTGTCTTCGGGGAGCGAGCACACAGATTTACTTAGGGTTGTATTTAGTGGAGGCTTTGGGGAACTGATGGAGATCATGAGAGGTATGCTGACTCCCTCAAGCTACTCCCCACCTCCTCACCCAAACTCCTACCTTTCCCATCCCCAAGATGCCTCCGCAGACCCTCAGTGCAGCTGCCAAAACTGTCTCCAAAGAAGCTCCTTGCAACCAGTACTGTTTGCTAGGTCTGAAAAGCCCATTGCCTTTACACAGTAAGCACTTCATACATGCTCTTGTTGGTGGCTGCCATTTATTATGCACCAGGCCCTGTTTGGGGGAGGAGGACAGGGTTCCCATATAAAACCTTTGTGAGGATTATCATCATCCCCATTTTAGAGAAGAAACACCCCAGAGCTTGAGAGATGCCCAAGTCACAACTAGATAATATAGGAGAGAGGTTTCAAACCCATGCACCAGACACTTTAATGTCTGTCTCTTCCCTCTGGGCCAGGGCCTCCCACCTGGCCCAGAGAGCCTGAAAGCTCACCGCCCGCTCTATGCAGAGGCACCCCTTGATCATGCCTTCTTCTGTGCCCTCCAGACAGCAGTAATTTTCAAGTCTCTTTCTTTTCAAACTTAATTTGCCAATTTCCCCTTTAGAGGTGCTTTTTGATATTCCTTCAGGCTGTCAGCCTGGACAGGTCACGGAAGCAGAATCCAGGGAGATGTACGCTTATTACGAGCATTCAATTAGTTAAGTTTGAATAACGCAACCCCGGCATGCTCCAATCGATGCTTGGAGGCTTACAGACACCCTCCCCCACCTTGGTCTTTTAATAGCCTTTTCCATATTTATTGCTACCTAACCAGATGCTTCAAACGTATCCTGTATTTGGTATAATTTGATACCTGCCCAGTCCCCAAAGTGCCTTCTCGACTAATGTTGACCCGATATCATAGTACATTTAAAAGATCTATATTCCCTTTTGTTGAATGGAGTCCTCAGGAAAGGCAGACTCTGTCTTCCCAAGCTGACGACCCACTATTCTGACGGGGTTGCCTCCAGCAGGACATTTTAATACATCACTTATTAAAATGAACCTGGAGCCTTGGCAGAGGGCTCCCGCACCCCACTTCCCAGCAGAGGGCAGCTCCAGGCCTTAGCTGACCACGTCCAAGCCCCACAGGCCTTCTGACCCCTTACACAGTTGTTGTCTGTTATGCAGAATAGCCGGAGACAGGCAGAGCCTCAAAACAACAAACCAACAAAAGGACCTTTAAGGCTGAAGGACAATGGCTGCAGCTGGGACTGAGCCTGGGTCTGGGGTCAGATGATTCTGCATCCCTGTCCTGGAGCATGGGCTCTGGGTTCGAGTCTTGTCTTAGCTACTTACTAGCTGAGACAGCTTATACAAGTTACTTAGCCTTTCCGAGCCCCAGTTTCTCCCATACAATCAGAGTAATAATAGCACCTATTTCATAGGACTGTTGTGAGCCTCAATTAATGCAGATGCCACACGGTCCTTTTAGCCTCTCTGGGGCCTCAACTTCCTCCCCCACTGAAGAGAGTGACTTGCCGTGGGTTTCCAGGGTGGCAGGGATGATTGCATGAGAGAATGGAAGGAAAAGCACTTTGTAAATTGCACAGTGCTTTGATCAGGTAGGGCGTAATTACTCCTGGGTGCGGACATGACTTCTGAAAGGACCTTTTCACGTGGCTCCTGCCCCTCTTGGCAGATTGATGTCCAAACAGAAGGTGGGCGCTGAACCTGACTCTCTGCATGGAACCCCTCGGCCTTCTCAGAGGGAAAGAGCTGGGGATTGCTGGGCTCCATAGTACCTAATGGCCCATCACCTCTGAAGCTCTGGGCATCCCTGGGTCAGCAGGGAGGACAGTCAGGTTTGGGAAGATGGTCATACATTTGGGAAAAACAAGCTGGCATCCCCGGTCATCCCGCTGGCACCGCCAGCTCCAGCTTGCCCGTTCCTAATAATGACTGTTCAGATGAGGAGCTCTCTGGGACCTCCCGAGGCTGTGGGGCCTCCACTGCCTGAAAGGGAGATGAGACATCACCCCCTCCCCCGGGGCCCCCCTCCTAGGGCCTCTTACCTGATGTCTGAGTCACACTCAGGCTCCTGTCACTGTGAGCTGTGTTGTGACTACCTAGCTGACAGTTTTACAACAAACACATTAAAAGCTGCCGGTACCAGGGCTTCTGGATGCGTAATAGCCCAGGAGAAAAACCTTTCTGGGCCTTTCTTCAGCCAAAATCCTCCTTCCAACCCTCCTCCCCCAGGGGACTGCTCCATCACCATTAACTGCCCCAAGCCTAACAAGGAGCTGAAGTGGTTTTTTTTATAACAAGCCTTTTCAAGTGGTGATTGGAGGAAGGCTGCTGAGTGGGGCTGTGGGCCCCAGAAGCACAGGCTCACCCCTCAAGAAGGGCCCATGAGCTCTCGAAGGTGAAGGTGCATAGCTCATCCTCAGCCCTGCCTTTGAGAACAGTGGCCCTTGGTGAAGGTTTAAAAGGGCATATAGTGGCCTGATACTGAGTTCTCCTACATGCTGGGTGTTGTGTTAATCCTCCTAACAACCCTAGGAGGCAGGAGCTGAGTTATCTCCACTTTACAGATGAGGAAACTGAGGCTTAAAGATGTTTAGAGACGTGCTCAAGTCCACAGACCTAGGAAGTCAAAGAACTGGGATTTGAATACAAGTCTGCCAGCCCCCAAACTTTGCTCTTAACAAGACTAGCTGCCTCCCAGCACACCATCCCCCCACCTCCTCACCCACCAGGGATGGCAGAAACTTCAGGAAAGCAGGGAGAGTCCAACTTACAAATCCAAAATTGAATAAACTCACCTTTGGGGGATGGCCTTGCCAGTCCATCTTTCCTTCCATCTGAGCCCCCCCACATTGCTCCCACTGACTCTTTGCCTCCCAGGCCAAATCCACAGTCCCCTTCTTCCTGACTGCAGCCACCAGACAAACAGCAAGTCCCCCAGAATCAAAGCAGAGAAAAGAGAGAAGAGAGACACAGGAACAGTTCTTTTATTGTACATTGGAGAAATAGCCCTGTGTGCTGGTTCAAGGTGCAACATACAGAATATAGAATTAAGAAAAGAGGGAACAGGGAAGGGAAGGGAAGGAAAACCTCTTGAGGTCCAAAGTTGCAAACAAAAAATGGCAAAAGATTTCCTCACTCAAGAGGCATTTTTGCAAATACCATGCAAAACAGGCAGCTGGTGTGCCTTAAGAGAATCCCTATAAATAACAGAAAAGACACTCCAAGCATTCCTTTACGTGGACTCAGAGCACAGGGAAAAGAAAAGAAACCAAAATGCCTTTTGGCATTTCAAGATATTTGGCACTCTTGTGATTACATTTTTTTTACAGTCCATTAAAGAGAATAAACTGACACAATATTAGAGAAAAAAACAGGCTGCTCACACAACAGACTGCAGGGGGAGGTTAGAAAAAGCTCAAGCATTTTTTTGTTTTTCATTTTTTTTTTTTTTTCTGACATATAAAATGTGTTCATTTGCATTAACTTGGGCAAATAGCTTGCAGCAACAAAGAAACACAAGCTTTACAATTCATTGTAAAATAAAACAAGGATCCTTTCTGTGTATCATTCCTTTAGAAAGTTCTTTTCTTGTTTTAAACACATTCCTGATAACTTCAAAAGATGACCAAGATAAAACAGAATATCTACAGAGATTATTTTCTCATTGTTTTGTACATCCAAGGATAACAACATAAAAAAAATAATAAAACTGGACAGCATTTCACATCCAAGTGCACAGAATCATTTCTGCAAGATTAAATAATGTAAACATTGGGAACAGCCAAATCAGCAAAGAGTGCCAACACCTCAAAACACCCGGTGTTGCCACTTAATTAAGTCGTTCAGAACCCAGATCTATAATTGCGCAAAATTCACCGTATATAAAAAGAAATGGATATTAATTTTGACAGCCGCAACTGAGACTTCTTTTTTATTTCCTTATATGTGTGTATATAGTGACTTTTTTTTATCATTTTAAAATTTTTATTCATTTTTTTATTTTTATTTTTGCAGAGGAGCCCGAAGCCTTCTTCTGCTCCTCGTCCTCACACCTCCTCCCGGCCTGACACGAGATACAGGTTGTTGATTTCATCGTGGGCAGCGAGCTAGGAATCAATTTCAAAGTGCTTTCTCTTTTCATGCTTTTGGCCAATAACTGGTATCGCCGTTCTTATCCTCTCCCTTAACTCATTGTCTTTGGGGGAGTTAGACACCGGGAGGTGCCTTGTCGGTCA
Source organism: Galeopterus variegatus (assembly GCF_000696425.1). NCBI lineage: Eukaryota > Metazoa > Chordata > Mammalia > Dermoptera > Cynocephalidae > Galeopterus > Galeopterus variegatus. Next base: position 380,023 of record NW_007726253.1, read on the forward strand.
TATTTTTCAGCACGTCATCAATCCTATCATCTTCAATAACAACTGCAAAAAAGGTGGGGAAAGAGAGGTGAGCGCGCTGGGGCCCAGGCAGGGGTCTTGGAAGTTTCGCGTTACGCCCAGTTGGGGGGGGGCGGGGGGGCGAGGGAGGAGGGCTGTCTGAACGGTGTGACAGCCGCGTCTCCTCTGTCCCTGCCAGGGGTCCCTGTCTGCTTTCCTCTGAAGCACCCCACCCCCAGCCTGTGTCCCGGCTCGATTCTGAGAGGAGGAGGCAGAAAGGACGCAAACCCAGCAGCCCCGCTGCAGCCAGGGCGCGACCTGGCCGCGTGCTCCCCTCGCCCCGCGCGTTCATTTGGAAACAAGGCTCCGAGGCTCACAAAGGACAGGAAAGGGAGCCGAGGTCTCCGGGTGATGTCCCGAGCACAGGGCGGGTGGCCACGGCTGGGGGCAGAGGTGCGGGGACGGGAGGGAACGCCGGAGCCTGTTCCCACGGCGCGCAGCTCATGGGGGCTTCGGGCCCGGCCCGGGCGGGCGCCCCCCTCCCGCGTGCCCTCTCCGCTCCCCCGGCGGGCGGACTCGGCCGCTCCGCTCTCTCCGCCGCTGCAGAGGTCACAGCCTCTCTCACCGTCTGTACCTAGCCTCGCCTTTCTCGGTCCCTCCATCAGTCCCCTCGACGCGACGGTGGCCTATCGAGGTCCCTGGGTCTCTGTCCGGGGTGTCAGTCACCCTCACTGTTGCGGCTGCTTCTCTGTCCTCCCCAGACTTGCGTCCCCGGCTCGCTGTCTCTCCCGCTCCAGCTCCCTCTCAGGAGCTTTGTCTCGGTCCCTCTGCCTACCTCGGTCTCCCGTGTCCCCCCTTCCCCTCCATCTTTGCGTCTCAGTCTCTCCGAGCAGCCGTCGGTCTCCCCCATTGTCCCCTCGCCTCTGGAGCTCCTCTCGGAGCCTCTTTGCGTCTCAGCCTCCCCGGGGCTTTTCCAGCTCCTGCGCCGAGCGCCCAAGCTTGGCAACCCCCCGCCCCCTGCCAAGTAAGAATGGAAAGCCCGAGGACCCGAACGCCCCTCGCAGTCCTCGCAGGAGTGGGATACCCGCCGCAGTTTCCCACGCGGTCCCTTGGGGAGCCCTGGGACCCCCTCCCCCCCAGGGCTGAAGACCGAGTGCAGCTGCGACTACACTGCGCAAAAGAGGGTGGGGGGCGGACACCAAAACGCAAACTTCGACGCGGGTGGGGACATGGGTATAACCCTTCGGCCCCCGCTGCAGCTAGCAGCCACCACGCCCACCGGGGTGACCCCACCGGGGATCAGGCAGCTGGGGACGCGTTCCCGCGGCCCGCCCTATCCCGACCCGCAGTGCGGGATCCCCCAATTCTGCGGGAGGGGATTCCATCGGATCGGAACAGGCTTCCACGCGTGGGAGACGCCCGCGAGCCTCGGCCAGGCCGCGGCGCCGGAGAAACGGGGTGTCAGGGCAGGGGGCTGCCAACTCACCACGCTTGCTCCGGCCGATCTGGCCCAGCTTGGGCGGCCGCTTGTTCTGCCCGGCGCCGAAGAAGTTGTTGGTGTCCTGCAGGCGGCACGAGAAGATCTGGCCCACGTCGCCGCCGTCGCCGTAGGGGCTCAGCTTCTCGTCGCCGTAGGGCAGCACCTCCGACATGGTCGCGTCCGGGGGCTCCGCGGCGGCGCCTCCTCCGCCCGCGTCCCCGCCCGCGGCGGACAGGGTCAGCGGCGCTGGGGCCGGGGGCGGC